>NC_039364.1:60558228-60599159 GCF_003573695.1 Papaver somniferum | reverse complement strand
TGTTCATCTAAGGGTTGGTCTAGAAAGGAGGCTAAAGGCTCTAAGATGAATTCTAAACCTTGTGATAGTTGGGGCTCTCACACTGCAACTACCCGCAGAGAAGCTTGCTTAGTGTTTTAACAACCTATAAGGATATTCAATCCTAGACAATTCAATCACAACAAGATCAAAGCATGGATAGGATAAAAACAATTGAAATGCACAACATCATTTAAAATAAAAACTAACCCTTGAGGCACTGGCTATTCCAGTCCTCTTGGGTGAAGCACTGGCTAGTCCAGGCATATCTTCTAACACACACCCATCATCCCTATTTATACACAAACCAACTTTCCCCAAAACAGGACCACATCAGTCCAATTAGGGTTTGGTGAAAATACAAATTAAATCAAAAAAAATCCTACCTAACTCTGATAACAACCCTAATAGACTATCCCATACCTCAATTTAACATTCAATTGATTTCCCCCAAAAATTTCCCAAATCAGAAAAATTAGGGTTTTAGAAATTAAAATTAGAAATTTACCTAATCTCTGACTCCAATCAAACTTCGACCCATGCTTAGAATTAGTCTTCTCTTGCTTCCCATACCTTCAATTTGCCTCTAGATCGACCTAATTTACCTATTTCACACTTTAGGGTTTCGGTTGAAAATGTGTGGAATAAGTAAAGTAGACGGACTAGGGAGAGGGGAACAATGATGGGTTATCATTGTTCGACGCTGTGGTAATTATGGTGGTGATGGCGGAGCAGTTGGGATAGCAGGTGGAGGAGATGGTGGCGGACATGGAGGTTGCAGAGGAGGTGAGGGGAGAAAGAGAAGATGGAGTCGATGAAAAAGAGTGAGGGGGGTGTTTGGTTGGGTAGGAATAGGGTTAGGTACTAGGGTGTTGAGCGGATGTATCAGAATTCGATGTCCAGTGAGTTAAAGCGTTGGATCGACACATCTGGATCGAATCTATCGGCTGAGATGGCAATGCTTGCAGCGACCGTAGGATTGTGAGACACAACAAAACTGATGGCTCCAGATGGAGTTAGGTGCTGTAGTGTTAGACAGGAGCTTCAGAGTTTGATGCACTGTGATGAAGCGACCGTTGGATGATGGAATGGATCCAATCTGACGGTTAAGAGGCGAAACGGGTTTGGGTATTGATTTTAGGCTTAGAAAATGGGTTTGGGTTTAGGAAATGTGTTTGGGCTTAAACAATCTTGAGCCCACTTCTTCTTTAAGAACAATTTCTTCCTTTGTGAGCCCATTTTCATCCTTCTGGTCTTGTGCACAACATCCTTCGCGGTTTCCTTGTGTAATTCCTCCCGGATTTTCACCACTTTTCTGCTCTTTTCCGCTCCGCTATTCATCCAAACTTTATTTATTACCTAAAAATGCAAAATTAGTTAATAAAAATATTTATTCTTGAAAACAAAGAAAATACAGAATATGGGATAAAATGTAGAATTAATGCACAAAAGATGAGTTAAATGTCAAGAAAAATATATAGAAATATGCACTTTTTAGGACTCATCAAATACCCCCAAACCTGAATTTTACTTGTCCTCAAGTAAAACAAAACTAAGGAAATCCTACCTATACCACTGTCGCTGGTCTCTCGAATGCATTTAGCGTATGCACTAAGCCTTTTAAACCACTAAGTGTCCCTAGTGGACGAGTGAAGTCTCGTGAAGGTTTGCTTAGAACGTACCTACAAAGTTCTAGGTCAAAATATAAGCTCAGATTCCATCAAATGTGATATGTGCAAGTCAGTTTAAGCTCACAGCAAAATGGAGATGTCAATCTAGCTATCAAAGGCACAATCCTAGCACTGATAACAAATAAAGACATGTGATAAGAGTGTAAAGTGTATCTACACATGTGTAAAGAAAGATCGGATGTTATGACTACTAATCACCAAGAGATAGTTTCTCAGGCTAAGAACCGAGGTCGAAATCTAGCTAGCTGTCCGGACTTTACGAAAATTGTGAATGAGTTGGAGGTATTTCACAATTACTCGCGTTTTACATCAATGGCATACACCCTCCTTGCTTATTACAATGAAACAACAAAATGACTCTTTACATGACTCTTATTTACATTGAGTACTCTCTTTTATTTTTGGAACAAGAGAGGATAGAATTGATATATACTTGATTTTTTTTTTTTTTTTTTGTGAATGAAATTTACAACATGGTAACTCTTTTGATACATAGAGAGAAAGGAATAAAAATTACATGACACTTAGCAAGAGGTAGCCCTTTTTGATGCACCCAGTTAAATTCGATGGTTGTCTTTCTTAATGTAACCTCCACCTTCTATCCCAACCAACCAAAGAACAAGCTAGTCAAGTTTCGTTCAGTATTCTAAAGTGATTGGCAACTAAAACTTCCGATAGAACACCTCAAGGATGAGGCTATACATGTATTGGTAGATCGTGCGCGTGCAAGTTTCTTATCACTATGTGAATTGTGCTAGAATCAGGGTGCCTAAATATCTAGACTAAGACTCCTAATAAAAATACATATTTGCACAAGAGTCAACATTTCAAGGTAAATGAGCTCCATTTTTATGATTTTTTTAATTTTTAATTTTTTTTGGAATTTTTAAATTTTTTCAAAAAGAAGGAGTTCTGCTTTTTTTTTTTTTCAATTATGGCATATTATCAAAGTATCTACTTTTCACCCCCAAACCTAAACTAAACATTGTCCTCAATGTTTCAAAATATGAACAATATTATAATACAACATATGAAGAGGATCATGCTGAGTAGAGAAAAAGGAAAGAGAATACCCGATTTCGGCGAAAGCAAGATTAGAACTCCGTTATTCAAGGCAAGAATCCAACATATGTCAGCCGAGATCATATTGGATTAGAAAAATATATACAAAAGGAACAAAAGGTGTTTTTTTTTTTTTAACATCCCAAAGCATCTATTTATACTCAATTACACTTTACAAGCAAAACCCCCAAAACAGTAAATTAGGGTTTCTGAAAATTGAAATTCAGTTTACCTAATCTTTGATAATGGCTTCTGTACGTCACAGAAATGATACCTGCAAGTGCACAGGGTCTGTTGTAGTGATACCTGCAAGTGCACAGGGTCAGTTTACACTTTACAAGCAAAACCCCCAAAGAATCCCCGGCAACGGCGCCAAAAACTTGGTGGCTCTCTAAAAGAGTCACAGAAATGATACCTGCAAGTGCACAGGGTATGTTGTAGTGAGTGTGCAAGGCAGGGTCGAACCACAGAGACTTGGGTGTGAATTGAAGTAATGAAGCAAGTGACAGTTAACAAGAAAAATCAGTGGCAGTGAACAAGAAAGAAAGCAAAGAATGCAGGATGATGCAAGAAATGAAAAAATGCTTAAACTAAGATGCTTATGATTACACTAATATGCAGATGCAGATGCTCTAAGTTACATTTAGACTAAGTTACAGCTAAAGATACAAAATTACAGCTACACTAAAACAGCAACATTAAAGCTATACTAAGTTACACTACAGGTGGAAAACAGAAAGGCAAGAGCAATTTTTTTTCTTTTTTTTTTCTTTCAACTACACAGCACCAGTCCCCGGCAGCGGCGCCAAAAACTTGGTGGCTCTCTAAAAGAGTCACAAACTGATACCTGCAAGTGCACAGGGTCTGTTGTAGTGAGTGTGCAAGGAAGGGTCGAACCACAGAGACTAGGGTGTATAGTTGAAGTTTTTAAGCTAGTTATCTAAATTAACAAGGCAGTAACTAAAGCAATGAGGTAACAGTGACAGAGAACAACGAAAGTGAAATTCAGTGGCAGTGAATAAGAAACATTGAAACAAAGATAAACAAACCAAGGCTGTGAGCCAGGGGCGGTGATAAAGAAACAAAGGCAGGTCCTCCAGCTATGTTCTTGTCCCTTGTTAGTTATCAGTCATCTTCTAGGCTTTCTGAATAACTAGATGACAGTTGCGGTTCAAAGCCGGTTGTTCATCTAAGGGTTGGTCTAGAAAGGAGGCTAAAGGCTCTAAGATGAATTCTAAACCTTGTGATAGTTGGGGCTCTCACACTGCAACTACCCGCAGAGAAGCTTGCTTAGTGTTTTAACAACCTATAAGGATATTCAATCCTAGACAATTCAATCACAACAAGATCAAAGCATGGATAGGATAAAAACAATTGAAATGCACAACATCATTTAAAATAAAAACTAACCCTTGAGGCACTGGCTATTCCAGTCCTCTTGGGTGAAGCACTGGCTAGTCCAGGCATATCTTCTAACACACACCCATCATCCCTATTTATACACAAACCAACTTTCCCCAAAACAGGACCACATCAGTCCAATTAGGGTTTGGTGAAAATACAAATTAAATCAAAAAAAATCCTACCTAACTCTGATAACAACCCTAATAGACTATCCCATACCTCAATTTAACATTCAATTGATTTCCCCCAAAAATTTCCCAAATCAGAAAAATTAGGGTTTTAGAAATTAAAATTAGAAATTTACCTAATCTCTGACTCCAATCAAACTTCGACCCATGCTTAGAATTAGTCTTCTCTTGCTTCCCATACCTTCAATTTTCCTCTAGATAGACCTAATTTACCTATTTCACACTTTAGGGTTTCGGTTGAAAATGTGTGGAATAAGTAAAGTAGACGGACTAGGGAAAGGGGAACAATGATGGGTTATCATTGTTCGACGCTGTGGTAATTATGGTGGTGATGGAGGAGCAGTTGGGATAGCAGGTGGAGGAGATGGTGGCGGACATGGAGGTTGCAGAGGAGGTGAGGGGAGAAAGAGAAGATGGAGTCGATGAAAAAGAGTGAGGGGGGTGTTTGGTTGGGTAGGAATAGGGTTAGGTACTAGGGTGTTGAGCGGATGTATCAGAATTCGATGTCCAGTGAGTTAAAGCGTTGGATCGACACATCTGGATCGAATCTATCGGCTGAGATGGCAATGCTTGCAGCGACCGTAGGATTGTGAGACACAACAAAACTGATGGCTCCAGATGGAGTTAGGTGCTGTAGTGTTAGACAGGAGCTTCAGAGTTTGATGCACTGTGATGAAGCGAACGTTGGATGATGGAATGGATCCAATCTGACGGTTAAGAGGCGAAACGGGTTTGGGTATTGATTTTAGGCTTAGAAAATGGGTTTGGGTTTAGGAAATGTGTTTGGGCTTAAACAATCTTGAGCCCACTTCTTCTTTAAGAACAATTTCTTCCTTTGTGAGCCCATTTTCATCCTTCTGCTCTTGTGCACAACATCCTTCGCGGTTTCCTTGTGTAATTCCTCCCGGCATTTCACCACTTTTCTGCTCTTTTCCGCTCCGCTATTCATCCAAACTTTATTTATTACCTAAAAATGCAAAATTAGTTAATAAAAATATTTATTCTTGAAAACAATGAAAATACAGAATATGGGATAAAATGTATAATTAATGCACAAAAGATGAGTGAAATGCCAAGAAAAATATATAGAAATATGCACTTTTTAGCACTCATCAACTGACGTGATATCAATCTTGCTTGGGGATATTAGCCCTGTAATCTCGATCGGTTTCGTGGACTTACCAACACCGGTCTCGTTTGCTGACGTGGCTTAATATCATGCTTGTTTGGACCCAATACCAGCCTTGCCTGCTTTGCCCAGCTTGGTGTACGTGAATGTGTGTCCTTATCGGCCGGAACTATACATTATACGCGTACAAGTACTGACTCCCCTGCTTCTTCTTTATTATAGAATGAACAAAAGGGCTCCTGCTAAGATGTCTTCTGGGGATAATGCTGATGCCAAGTCAGGGAGTGTTGACAGCTTCAAAGATATGCCGAACATAGATGATGAGTTGTTCACCGTGCCTTTTCCGAACATTAGAAAACATCCTTCTCACAAGATAGTCCTGCTCTCTGTTTCAGAAAATATGGAAGCTGATCCATCCTCTTCTTCGGCACTTGTGATGAGATTTTGTCTTCGTAGAAATGAGTATCCACCTTCACCTATTGACTTCAAGATCTGTCATACCCCGCTGGGTCCTTATGAAGGATGGATGAGACGCATGCTGAATAATAAGAGCATTAAAGCTAATTTGATTAAGGCGCAAATCCTTGATGCGGTCATGGCATCTGCCACTCTTCAGATTAAGAAGGATGTTGCAGGCTTGATCACTTTCATTTCTAAGTGGCGTCCATCTACTCATACATCCATATGTAGATGGGGAGAGATGACCATTACTATATGTAAAGCGTTGCTGCATTGATGAACCTTCCTATTATCGGAAGCTTCTTTTATAAACTTTCTGATACAGAACGTCGCGATTATAATGCAATACTTCGGAAGGCGGGAGAATTTGATGACCTGGAGAAGGAGAAGAAATATATGAAATGCTTTTACACTTGGTGGGTGTCTGAGTGGTCTCCTGCAGACCCGAAACTAGATCAGGAGTTGGAAGATGAGCTCAGCGTGATTGTATTTCTGTCTTTGTGGCTATCCAGGGATATATTTGATGACGGCTCTGTAAGAAAGACCATAAGAGGTGATCTTGTTAGGTTTGCTATCAGGCTGGAAAAAGGTGAGGTCCTTCCTCTAGGTGCCTTGTTCCTTGGATCACTGTATTCTCACCTGGACGCCTTAGCAGCGGACATGCATGTTTCCAAAGGGTATAAGAAGGTGGAGTCGCATATCCACATCGCTTTTCTTCAGGCGTGTTTGTGGGAGAATTTCAAAAGCTATGCTCTTGTTGCTGCAATTTCACTCAAAAATTTGTATGGTGGTTCGAGAATACTTCGTTGGCAGAAAATACGTCCCAGGGCCGGTGTGAAGCTCGTGGATGTCTTCGACAATGTGAAATCCATAGATTTCCGTCCATGGGGACCGATCCACCCTTACATTGTTCAACCAAAGACTTTTTCTACTGTTCCTGATGTTGTGTTGCGTACTGATGCCGAAAACGCGAGTCTTGGGGAACTTATTTACTTGTGAAGCTGCATTCCGGGATATATCCCATCTTTATTTGACGAAGCATTCACCGTGACTCCGTACAATATTGACAGGGCTGCCCGACAAATGGGATTTGACCAGGGTGTTCCATTTCTTCGTCCGTTGGAGGCTCCAAAAGAATTTTTCCCGGACATTCTTAATGATGATACATTTTCGTCAGTGCAGAGTCTTCCTTTCTGGCCTATCGGAAGAAACCCAGCGGTAACCGACAGGTATAAGGAATTTTGGAGGGAGCAATTGTTAACCTTTCAAAAATTCTCGGAGGAGGTTATGACAGATTCCCGCGGCGAACCATCTTCTAACGTTTTGAAGGAGCATTTTCGGTTGAAACCACTCCCAGGTAAACGAACCAGAGCTGACGACTGCAGCCCCCAAGCAGGAGTGAGGTCTAAGAAGCAGGCATGTGGTTTGGTGATCCTCAATTCCTCCAATATGAAGGTATTTAAATTTCTTTCTGTTAGATCCCTTGGTTTCGTTCTTCCTGAGAAACTTTCACTAAAGGTAATCTTTTGTTGGCGATCAGGGAATCTCAAAAGAAAATGCTTTTGCAAGACTGGATCGTAGTCATAACGAGAGGTCTGGCGATACTGGTCTTCATGAGAAGTCTGACGATCCTTTTAAGGAGAGGTCTGGTGATACTGATCCTCTTCAAGATAATGACAAAGATGGTGCAAGCTCGACTGAAAGGAGTGCCTCCCCAAGTGGTAACCTTAGTAAGCTTGTAGACGAGGTCGTGACGGAAATCAGCATTCATAGTGAAGTGGACATCCGGAGGAATGCAGGAGAGGAAACATCTGCTAATGTTGAGGCGGCTCCCCTTAAAGATCTTCCTGAGCAGGTTCCAATTGATAAGGCAGTCATGGTGACTTCTTCTGAAAGGCCTCTTGCAGCTGACAAGGTTCTTGATGAAGTATTGGCAAGGAAACCTGATGTTCATGGGGCTATCTTCGATCCTCCCTTTGATACCCCTCATGCAGGTCATGTGTTGGTTTGGGGATTTAGTGTGCCGGCTCAGTTCGAGGAGTTATACACGATGATATGGAAGAAGCACGGCCACATTGATACCACTACGAAGCTCAAAAGTCGCCTTGCATTGGTCAATTGCGTCCGAGAATCTTTATTCTCCATTCATGGGATGAGCGTCACGACCGGTCGCAGTATTTCTGAGGAGGTGATTGAAGACTGGAAGTGCCACCGAGACGTGTTTGTGCAGTACGATTTCAACGTTCCTTGGTTCTTCAAAGGATTTTCTGAAATCCAGGAGCTTCAGAAACTGCAAGGCGAAGTTCCTTCTGTAGACTGTATTGCTCGCCAAGAAGAAGAGGTTGAAAACTTGTCTAAGGAGTTGAAGCTGAACAGGACGCGCTCCAAAAGATGAAAGCCGCTCTTGCTCAGAAGGACGAGTTGCTGCTGAAGGACTTTCCTTGAAGGATTCGTGCCGCCTACTTGTGTTCTTTCTTTAGATGCTCTTTTGAGTGATTGTGAGGATTTCCTTTCACAATTTGATTTCAGGTTTTGAACAAATAGGTGGTTGAATTTTGAACTGGTTTTTTTTTTGAGATAGTTTTGTGAATGGTTTCTCCGAAAGAGTTTATTCTAAAATGGAATTTGCATCTTGGTTATGAATGATTGCATATGTCATATGAAATTGCAAATATCGTGTGAAAAAGGAAACATGAAGGGAAACAAGCATGGTGTTTTATCATTGAATTTCTTTCTCCACGTGTGGGATGCCAAGTCCCCAGTAAATTCTAAAACTATCTTTCTTGTAGAACCGTTTAATAGAACTTACTTGCTCTTTGGAACCTCATTTACATGAAACTGAATCTTCCTAAGTAATCTCTTCAAGGAAGCCGTACACTTTAATTTTTAGAGAGGGAAGGAAACTCTTTAGAATTAAGCTTCTCCTGAATAATGTGCTTCAAGGCGTTGCATTCACTAGTAGGGTGATGAAGGAATCGATGATAGTGGTAATATCTCGGATCTATCAATTCTTGATCAGTCGGTTGACGTCATACAGGAGGCAGCTGTACCTCTCCGTCTCGCACCCATGCCTCCAACATCTCCAAGATCTTCTTCATTGGGAACGGGAAATGAGGATACTTTGAGTCTATCCTTTCTTGCGTTAGCGGACATTGTGATGTCTCTCTGTGGATTTGATGTGGGGCACGCTTCAGAGACGGAGTTGGAAAACCAGTGTGTGTCATCATATCCGCGGCTCGCTTGACTGGATGACGGAATGTGGAAGGCGTCATAATATCAATTGTTGGGTGAATGAGTTGAACGCTCCCATCCTCTGCACTCACGTGTTCCTTGATTGATTTCTCCCTCCTCGAGCATTTCTTCACTTGAATGAAAGGTCGCCGTGGATTGGGTAGTCTTCTGAGCTTCGGCAAGAGTCTTGAGGTACAAATCTTCCAGCAAGCCCCGTAATCTGCAGGTTCTTTTTCTTTATCCAGCAAACGTTGTGGCATCCCGGATAAGTCTTTTCTTATGTGGAGTTGTCTCGAGTCTCCGTTGCCATCTGAACCATGTTGCTCGTCTCTCCTGAGTCCCTTGTGGCTACGCACTCTCTCTACATCTTCGCTGGTAAATGCATGATTTCTAGATAAGGATTCAGCGTTTCTTGCACCGTTTGGGTAAATACCTGCCGATCCTTCTTGTAATTGGGCTGCTATATCGTTCAAAAGGTGAAATGTTTCGCTCTGCCTTCTAGCGATACCAGCTTGATTTTCCAGGACATCCTCCAGCATTCTAGCCACACTTTCCATGATATCTAAATCGTTTATGGTTTCCGAAGAATTTAGCGGGCGAAGATACATCGTGAGATGAAAATCGAAAAACGAATAGGTTAATGATTGAATCGAAACCAAGATCCATCCCAAAAATCGAGAAGGTTGGAATGAATATTGAGAATTCAATTTTGCAACCGAGAGATTAATCTCCCACTGTGGTCGCCAATTGTTTATGGGTGAAAACTATTTCTGCCGGTTTTGGTAATTTGGGGTGTGTGGATAAGAAATGAATCTAAACCCTAAACAAATGCACTGCACGGGAGTGCTTGTGATTCGAGAAATCAATTTGTACAACTCTGGCCTAAACCAAGAAATGGCCGTTCCAGACTTGCTTCGGTCACAAAGTGAAGGAGATGGGGTTGATCTTAGGGAGGGAAGCGAAGAAGGTGTTGATATTGTGAAGGTGTTGGCTGTGTATGACTTATATCAGAAAGCTGAACTGGCTTGCAGAATGAAAGCTATCAGTTCTGGTGTTGGAATACGATTGTATCAACACTAGGTTTCTGTCTCGTTGTCTTGTTCGGAAATAGGGAGGAGAACCTATTTATACAAATCATTGCGCCTAACCCACGTTTCTCATGGGAAGTGGAGGAAGTGGAGTGATGGAGTAGTGGAGTCGTGGTAATTGTCACACGATCAGGTAAAGCCCACTTCTCCCATCATCACTAACCATCCATGACTTCCTGACACGTTCTTATGATGGCGCCTTGTGCGCTGCACGCTGTAAACCGCCAGACCAATACCCCAGTAAGTATCCCCCAGTTTGTGACATAATTAATGTCTCAAGTGTGTGGGTCATGGGACCCACAAAAGGTAGCATGTGATGCTAGATTAAATAACTAAATTATTTAGGAAGTCGATATTTATGAAATATCGTGTGTATTCTATGCATGTAATGCATCGAATATATTCAGCATGTATGAAGCATCGCTATTATAAGGCTTAACGGATTAAGTCACGATTAAGCGTCTTAAAATAGCATCACGTCCGACCATCTTCGAGAGATCGTTTGGAGGCTGTACAGGTAAGCCCTGACTTGGCCAATCACTCTGTGTGGAAGAGTGGTGGACGGTGATCGTGGTGATGCCTCACTGGTCGCCTAACTCCTGTCTTAGGCTTTCCGTCCAAGCTGGCGAAGTTGGACGGATGAGATGACTTGCGACCCACATCTGCGACCGTTGGATTAGGATTTAGGAGGTGCTCAAACACCAACCTTTAGCTTGGTCGAATCCAAGCATGGGACGCGTTTTTGGCAAGACCGATTGGTCATGCATGTAGACGGCATGCCGGTGTACACGTTCGTACCTCGCTGTCCCATGGATATGCGATTTAAGCCACTCAATTTGTCCGGTAAAGTTGAGTGGTCGAGATCAGTTTGTAATAGAAAACTGCGCGACCATGCCTAGTTCGGGTGCACGAATCGAGACACCTAGCCATGGTTTGTCTTGGACGGTCGGACATGGAGATAGATGTGTCCACATTGATCATGTTGATACTCTCCGTACCTGCTTAGTCTATTCCTGGACCCTTCATCCAAGATGGCGGACGCTCGCGATCAATTTGCGACATATGCATGTTGCAAACCCTAATTAGGGTTTCCGACCGGTTGCTTGCATGCTAGTTTGGCCGACCGAAATTGCACCCTACACTCCTCATCTGGAGAGGTCGATCGTGTGGGACCCACATTGGGCCAGTGGTGAACACGCCAATACCTGTCTGGTGGTCATAGGTCTGATCTAAGCCATCCAATCATGCTAGTGAAGTTGGATGGTCGTGATCAATTTAAGACCTTTAGTGGAATTTCCTGCGACCCTTTGAACCTCACGCCGGCCGAACTTCGGACAACTGTACGTGATTATGTGGCTAGGTCAGGGGAGGATCAATTATGCAGGCGTGAAGGGGGCCCGCCGGTGTGCAAGACAACGCTTGTCCAACCTTCCATGGGACGATCTACGCCGTCCAACTATGCTGGTGAAGTTGGACGGACGTGATGAATTTGAGACTGCCGTAGGCGGCCTTTGTTCGTACGACTCCTCCAAGCCGCTTCATAACAGCCTGGACATCCAACTTCAGGCTGGTGTTCGGTGGTAGTTTGGGAGGCATGGTAGGTATTCGACCACCCAGGGCATAAGCGGGCCCACTGGTGGTCATTAAGGTGGTAGCCTGCTCCTGCTGAGGATCGTCTAGGCTGGTTAAATCATGCGGCCAACTTGCGTGGTCGTGATTATTTCTGAGACTGAAATGGACAGTCAGATGCTCGATCGCGCTAGTATAACACACCGAGATATGTATGCTCAATCGGGCTAGTATAACACACCGAGAGTTGTAGCCTGTACGAGTATTTCGTGCATGCCTCATTAGTGACACTTGGAGATTCGTGTTACTCTGCTGAGAGAAGCACTCAGTCGTCATGCCGCACCAATAATGAGAGTCCAGCAGGAACAGCACAAGAAATACAAGGATGGTCATGCATTAATTGATAATGCTATAAATTCACATAATACTGGGATTGTTGCCATATTCTCCATTCTAGGTGAATTAGGAAAAAGAAGTGTTCATCACTTTATTAATGGCTTTATCCTCTGTAGGATGTCAGCGTATAAATTCGATTTTACAGTTTTAGCCCTGAACTAAAATCCACCATCTACAGTGTCATAACTGGTGTATTCCTCGGTGTTTCTTTTGACGATGCCTTGGTTTTTCCTGCATCCTTTGTTTTGTCCATCTTCGATTTTTCTGCAAAAACAAGACGTTGTCGAAGAAAAAATATCCACATGGGTTTGTTAGTGAAGTCAATACAGAAAAGGCATGGTTGTATGTTTTGTTAGGCATAAGCCAAACCCTTCAAAGAAAAGTATATATCAGCGTAAATCCAAAGATTTTCAAGGGAAAACATGGATCGGAACACAGATCCAAAAACTTATTCAAGGGAAAATGTAAATCCAAAAATCGTAAACATAGATCCACTCATGGATCTAAAAATACTTCACGAAATAAGGCAGATCTAAGGGTTTTTATACATGAAAACATAGATTCGAGGATAGATCTGAAATTTTTGCAAGCAAAGACACGGATGCAAGGATTTTTGTTAGTGAAAGCATGGGTACGAAGATTTTCTACTGATAATAAAGATCTGAATAAAACGGTTTCAAAGATATGTCACCCAATATCCATACTACAGAACAGTATTGAGTGGCTAAAAAGTTCACAGGGTAAGATAAATCTTTTACGGGGACATAAGAGTCCCTGTTTCTAGCGCCAGATTGTGAACACAGAAATAACGATGGTATCATCGTGTCCACAAACAATGTTCGCAGTACTGGTAAAACTGAAGAAATGATGGAAATACATATAAAGTAATACAGAATAATGATAAAAAGAAACTCTGAGCCTTCGGGCTCGTCCTCGTTTCGCATCATAGAGGTTTCTATGATGATTCAAATGATGCATAGCATTAGAGTACGAAAATCATAAGTGCAGAATATAAATGAGACGATGATTTACGTGGTTCAGCACTAAGGCCTACATCCACGGGGGTTGGTGTTTCACTATGTATTATAAGAGGTTACAAAGATAGTCAAATGACTCTGTGTAGGGAATGATGCTAGGAGGGAAGTGATTAAGACTCATACTTACTCTTACAATTTCTCTCTCCTGAACTATAGTTCTCTCCTTCTAAATTTGGTCGACCCCTACTCTGTTAATCAAACTGGGAATTTATAGGGGTCTTATGTGGGACCCTCGTCACTGACTCTTCAAAATCTTATCTTCTTGGTAATTGGGCTGATGCCGATATGCATCTTCGGGATTGCGCGATGCTCCCAACGGTCATCTGATGTAACGATGATCCACCTCTCTGATCCATGGAATGTTTGACACGTCCCCTGTACGTGCAACATTCAATGCGGGTGGTTGGAGCAGGACGCATGCGTGAGACAGCTGTCCCCTCTTTGTCAGTGGATTTCATCCTCTTCGTCCATCTTGGATCTATATCAAGATGGGGTAAGGTACCCTTTGGGTATCCTATGGTGCTTCTCGGGTCCTCATTCATCAGGTAGCTCAAGGTTTTGGCACCATTGAATTTGTTTGTTGATGTCGACGTGGCGAAGGGTGATAGAATGGCTCCTTTGATGGGACCCAAGTGTAATTCTTCTTCCACGTGGCTGACAGTAGGGTTATGTGTATACAATTTCCCCTTTTCTTTCTAAGTTTGAAGAAAAATCTCCATTATCTTCCCGTAATAACTTCTAATATTGCTTGGGAACGTTTCCCACTTTTTTGCAATAACTCCCCCTTAAATTTCGGGGCGGTTTTCCTTTTATCTCATTAATTATAAATAAGAGAGAGGGGACGAATGTGATAAATTTTTATTCTCCTATCTCATTCATTCTTCTTTTATTCTTTGTCTTTGTCTTCTTTAACTGTCTTTTTGCAGAGAAAACTTAAATTTCCTCTTGTCTTCTTGTTCTTAACTTTTGTTGAATCTGTCTCCATCAAATACTGCCTCAGATCTGTTCAGACCAAATCTTTTTTGATACCATCATTATTCTTGGTCGTTTATTGTGGTGGCCTCTTGATCATCTGAAAAGCATCTCTCCTCTTCAGCTCCGATTATTTCAGGTATGTGGTTCTTTACTGTTATGTCTGTGATATCGATTATCTCTGTTTTTTCTATTGCTACTGGATTTTGTGGAATTTGTGATGGAGAACATATCATATGAAAGTATATATACTTGCCCCTGTTCTTCATCGCACAGTTTTGAGGTCATGTGTCTAGAAGTAGAAATAGTGTTCTTGATGTATATGATGATGTTTTTGATGATATGATGATGTTCTTGATGATATGATGATGTTTTTAGCTTCGTCTTCCAGAGGCTCGTTAGATCTATTTTTGATATCTTGTTTTTCTTTGGTGTTTTATTTAGGTATCGATGGTTGATAATGATCATAGAAGTAGCCCACACGGAACTCCTCATTCGAGTCCTTATAGATCTCTGTCAAACAAGAGCCCTGATATCTCTCCGCCCAAAGATCCCCCGCTGAGGTCTTCTCAAACAAACCTTCGTCCTAGAAACCTTTCATCATCTGCTAATCCGAAGGCTTCTACTCAGAAGGGAGGGGATCAAGCAAGAGGTTATCGCTATCCCGTTAACAGGCCATCGGGTAAGCCTTCTTCTCAACATTCAGAACCAATAGTGTCCCAACCTCTTCGGTATGTTGCTCCTTCGTCTTCTCAAAAATATGGAATTTCGATGAATGCCCCTTCATCGAAGAAGGATCAGGATCTGTCTAGGAAACCGGCGACGAAGAGAAAGTCCTCGGATTTGAGTCCCTCGAAGAAGTCATCGGGTAAAGTTACGTCTTCTGAGGCTGCTCCTTCTGGGCGGGCCGCTCCAGCTCCGAAGAAGAATAAAAAAGTTTCCTTTAAGCACATTGATCTTGAGGAATTAAAAGAGAGGCATGGTCTTCAGCATTTCGAAGTTTGTTTTTATAATCAGGGTGATGATCTTACTTATGATATGATTACCAATTATAAGTATGATTCCCAGTATCTGTTGACGACCGTTGGTGGCTTTGAAGCGGGTTTGATGCTTCCTTTATACAAGTACGGGGATTCGTTTTACTATGATGTTGTGGCACGTCGTGAAGGCTCTATATCTCATACTCATTGTCATTTAGTGGTTTAATTAAGTGGAAATTTCTTACGATCCCTTTACGAGTTCTATCTTCGGAGCAAGGGTAAGACGACGATGACATGTTACAGACCTAATCCTGAAGAAAGAGACTGGTATACCCCAAAGAACTTCAACGCTTCTTTTTGAGATTATGTCAATGGTAGGAATCGAAAACCTTGGAGTATTGGTCTTCGTACGATGGCTGCTCCTCGTGGCGAAATTCGTCTTCTGAGCGACGTGAGTGACACGAAGTTGAGTATTTACAGAGGGAAAGTTCTCGATCGTTGGATGATAAATAACCGAGCGATGATCATAGCACCAAGAGATATAAAGACTATCATTGACGCTCTAATGGCCATCAATCGATAGTAAGAGCATCGAGCGATGGAGTCTATATCGCATGGTAGAGTGTCTATCACATGTGCCTAAGTCTTATATTGACCACTTGTGTTTGCCACTTTTCCATACCCATATGGGTGGAAAAGTGGCAAGTCACTTCATATCCCATATGTATAAGAGTTGGTTTAGAGATTCAATATTAACATATCCTCCTACCGTTGAGTTATACCTTGGCAGACGAATTATGCTTAAGCCGTGTACGAGTGACATAACTTTCGGTAAACGGAGAAAATACTCTTTCGCATACGACAAAATGTAGAGGCGTGCTCTGCATCGATACTAAACGTCGAACGACTATGAATTCTGCCAAAGATTGAACGATTATAAATTACCAAGTAATCTTTCAGTAAGGTCAAAGAATTCTCATATTAGAGTGCGAAGACACCACCTACCATCACATCACCACAGTGATCTCTGACTCTTTCTATGCCTCTCTCCTTAAGATTAACCCTATATCCTTTCTTTGTTATCAAAGCGGCGCTCGAAAAACTATTTCTCGGTTTAGGTGAGCTCCGTACAATTTTGATCTCTCGAACTACAAAAATACCCCTACTCTCACTGTATTTGTTTTACACCTAAAACAATGAGTTACAAGTTCCTTCATTTTTGGTAATTATAGTAGTTACTAGTAATAGTGAGTTGGAGTACCTTAGTTTAATCTAGTAGAGTTTGTAACTCCTCTTGTATTTGTATTTTAGTTTTAGTAACCTTATAATAGCACTATTATCACTATTAGACCTTCTCTTCAAGAGCTGGGATGGGATTCTACTTCAATACACAAACAAAGCTAAAGACTCGACTTGAAGTGAAGGATCAAGCTGAAAATCGAAGGAGTAGACAGATATCAGTCAGACAGTTCTCCGCAACAACAAGATTTGAAGGCATGACTAGCAACTTCAATCAAGTGCATTGGACACCTCAACCACCATCTAAGTTACCCTGGGCACTGTCGCGTCCATCAAAAATACAGCTTTTCTTGTGGAAAGCATCGACCGAAGGCCTTCTGACCTTCGACTCCGATATCCCCCACTGATGCAACTCCGATCAGAAGACTGTTTTTCATCTCCAAGATCTTGTAACCGATGAATCTAGGCGTATTATATTCGTTCGTGTAATAGTCTTTTAGTGTTTTAATAAATAACATGCTTCAAAAAAAAAAAAAAAAAAAAAAACCAAGGGCACGAAAAAGAGATCAGTGCACCACTTAACAATCGACAAAGAATCAACTTTAACTTCCAAATGTGTGACATCAAGACTAAAACCAAAAAAACCGTTTCACATAGCCTATATTTCAGCCATGTTATTGTTGTTGCTAGGGGGTGAGCCGCAGATGGATCCCTAGGATTTGACCCTATTCACATCTAACACGGTTCACGAGGATTTCAAGTTGGCATCAACGTCCAACTCAACATCTAACGGATCGGCGTATGAGCGTGTTGAACGCGGTGAATTCAATGATTTATTTTTATTATTATTTTTTAAAAAAATAAGAGGCGAAACTAAGAAGTAGCCTTTAAAGATTGTTCAATTTCTGATTAGTAATATCTTACTACATGTTTCACCGAACAACAGAATCTTAATAAACTAAATGCACTCCCATATATTCAGACACATACATATACTTGTATTCTCAAGTCTAAATTGAAGTAAAGTGACTTAAATTCCATTATAGTTTATTCCATATCTTTCAAATATCTCATAAACATCCTTAACCTAAGAGCATCTCCAATGCAAGGGGCCAATGTCATCCTAAATGGAGGTCTTATTAGCACATTTTTTCGTGGGTCATTATAAATAATAAAAGAAGAAAAAAAAAGATAAAACATTTTTATCTAAAATGCATCTCCAATCCTAAAATTTTATTGAACAAAATTTATCTAAATTTAGAGAAAAATAATGATATGGACTTAATGCAAGGACTCTCAAACTCGTCAACGTTATTTGATCGATCAAGAAATAGTCAAGAAACGATTTAGCCACTACTAACTCAATTAATTAAATTAATAGAAATTAAGCAAATAATAAATTGAACGAACAATTAGTACCAAAAGATAGACGACGAAAAATTATGTGAAATGGACTATTGGAATGCATCAATCAAACACCGAACGAGGTAGATGTGGTACTGGGAAGTTTGCTTACACTGTTTGACTTTTTAGTCAGTTTGGTTTGACCGCGGGATTTGACCATATTTTTGGTACACCGTCGTTTAACATATAGTTAGGATTAAGAATAATTAATTAAGATCAGGGTTTAATTAGAGCTTGTGATTTATATTAAGCATACTAGGTGTAATAGTGGTGTAAGTGAATTTAAAAAAATATATAAGAGTATATAGTTTGACTTTGAAATAAAATTACGTGAGAAGCTTATCTTCTCTTTGGTTTATTGAGTAGCTGGTGTTACTCTTGGGATAAGAAGGGAAGGAAAGCTGGACAGAGAGGTAAGGAAAGAGTATTTGGGTTATTAATTAAGAATTAGGTCCAAAGGAAAGATATACTATATAGAAGATGAAGAGAGAAATAAAGTTTTTAGGAGAGTAAACAATAGGATAGATTTTCATGATGATGGAGATAAAAGATATTGGTAGTGAGCTAGATTGAGGAAGGATTAATTGTGATTGAAATCAGTGGAAAGAAGTAATAAATAATTAAGGTTTCCATTAGATTTGGTTACGGAGTGATAGACTAGGAAAGAAAAATAGTGTTCTTGATGAATATGATGATGGAGACGATGGGAAATAATGAAAAGTTGTTAAACAGTCAAGGTAACACTTCAATGATTCTTTTAAGTAAATTATAATGCGGGTAGTTGCTAAAAATGGATTATAGCTTATAATCAACATGATAGTTTGAGTTTGATTATGATTTCATGTAATTGGTGTTTTATATTATCTTTGATTTGTAGACACTTTGTAGATTGATTTAATCATAGTTTCTTATCAGGATTTATAGTATATTTGTTTAGAAAGCCATAGGAATTGAGTTTGCTCAATTTAGAGTTGAATTGAATAAGTTATGATGACTTTGGTGATTTTCATTAAATCTGAAAAATCCTTGTAACTGCGGTGAGTAGGCATCTTCATGGACGTTTATATGTATGATAGATATTGAGTTAGTTCATGATTCCTCAAAGTAAGTTGTAGAGGATGTTGTTATCTTTCTAATGAGCCAACAAGTACTCAATTTGGATGAGAATTGAGAAATCTGTAGAGCCCGAAACTTTGACTCCTGTGCTGTGTACAAGTACTAGGAATGTGTTTCAAGTGTTTGTTACAATGACTGACTCAACTCGGTGAGTCAGTGAGTTAGATTGACCAACTAGAAAATCAGACCAAGTCAGATAGCTGACTATCCGAGTCAGACCTTTAGGGAATTGACCGGGTTAAAGGGCGGGAATTGATGGGACGGTCCTGGTCAGGCCCATTGGACTTGATGTTTAGGCCAGTTTTCTTATTTGATGTTTTTGGACCACTTACGGTGCGAATTAGCTTTCGGTTTCTTCTGCAAAGTTGTACAGTTTTTCGAGAACTTTCTAATGACACCCAATTTGACCCCATTTGGATAAGTAAATGTTAATTTAGGCCTAGAATATTTAATACCAGGTTATAAAACAATTGATTAAACTAGAACTGGTAGTTATATCATTTAGCCATTAACTATGAACTTGTTTGATATTATGTTTTGAACTTTGTGTGGGACCATAGGCTAAGATCTTAGAGTTCTTGTTTGATTACCAGTTAGTCTATATTAACAACGATCTATTCGAAGGAGGAATCAGTGGATGGAGGAATACAAGGTAGGTGTGGCTTTGTCATCAAATCAGGTTGGAACTCTGTAACTTTCTTGTAATCATTAAGTTTATGTTATGTGTGAGCATGATGAGTCCTTAATTTCTTTAAGCATATTGTTTGTAATTCAATCGGTATGTTGTGTAATATGCGTTGGGTGGTTTCCCCGCGAAGAGTGTATGTGTTTCCCCATAGCTCTTGGCTAAGTTTAGTAGGGAAATGCTACGTTGTTTGAATATTACTTAGTAGCCCGGCTTTACCCCGGATAAATATTATTACATTTTATTATCTTAAGATAGTATTCCGGCTTTACCCCGGTTGATTATTACCTAGTAGTCCGGCTTTACCCCGGTTGATTATTATATATATTATTTTATTTGGGGAAGTCACTCATGTGCATATTATACTTGATTGTGCAGTCTTAGTAGTATGACTGGGTTACTATGATCTTGACTTAGGAAGAAATTCTAGGTTCATGATTGGATATGGTTATTATTCGGTGACTTCGATTTACGAATAATGATTGGGCCTTTCGTGAACCTGTTGTGCCGGGTCAGATCATAGTAATCAAAATTCTTATTATATCTAGACTTAGATGGTAGCATTGGGGTTTATGAATAACTCCAGACTTAGATGATACCTGGATTCATGCTATCATTTGAGACTGGAGTTATTCCTAGTATCTTCTCCTCTATTGAGTGAGACGAGGTTGGGATAACATATGTTTAGGTTGTTTAATTCTTTTCTCGTAGATTCATCCAGATCTTTCACGGATATTACCACTATGGACGTAATATCTGGGGATACGAGTTGAAGCAATCTTCTGCTCTATGTTGTGTGTAAAAGATGTTTATCGTTTTCTTTTCTAGAACTGTGATGCATGTTAGTGATTACTTGAATGTTATATTGATATCCACTGAGCCCCCATTTGGGATGATGTGCTCACTCGTTCCCACTTCAGCTTTCAGACATCAGAAGAAATGGTGCGCGCGATATCGTAACTTAAAGCTTAATTGAATCTAGACATTTTGTATATCTTATATTTTATGTTTCTTTATTTATTTTGTAAAACAAATATTATTATATTCATATCACTCGAGAGATTTTCATCTATACAATATCTGAGAGTGTTGGGCTATGTTATTAGTACTTTGTAGTTGAAATCGATAATCTGGATTTGATGATACAATTAGGTTGTAATCCTATTAACTAAGCAGGTTATTAGGTTGGAGCGTCACACTTAAGACTTAAGGTCATGAAGAAAATCTAATCTAGACTTTCTCCTTTACCCCTACTTAGCCATGTCATATTTCTTATGACCTTGACCCTTGTATTGGAGATAAAAATTTGTTGGAAAAGGTCTTAATTCCTAGGCGTGATGTTATTTTAAGACCTTTACCCCTTGCATTATAGATGCTCAACCTTGGGATTGGAGATGAACTTCAGGTAAAGTCTTTTTCTTTTTTCTTTTTTTTTTTTTTGGTTGGGGGGATTACACCAAGAAAATGGCGTTAATAAGACCTCCACCTAGGATGTTAGCTCCGCCTAGAATGAAACTTTTATTTTAGATGCTTTGAGTTTAAGTCTTTTAAATAATAATGAAGTAAAATGGAAATGCAAGTTCATTCCAAGAGTCTAAAATTAGGCAGCCGACAACGAAGTTTAGCCGTAGGCATAATATATCAAATATTTGGTATGATAAGCCACCTAGTATCATAGAAGTATATGTATGTGAATTTTGATCAGGTGTAGTATGGTAAAAACTGATTCTGGAGAAAAGAATAAAAGTGGGTAGGTTGATGAGAAACGAGTCTAAACCCTAAACAAAGCTATTGCACATGAGTACTTTAGATTCGAGAGATCAATCTGTACAATTCTGGCCTAAACCAAGAAATGACCGTTCTAGCCTTGCTTCGCTCAAAACGGAAGGAGAAGGGTCGATCTTAGGTAGAGAAACAGAGAAGGTGTTGAGATCAGAATGATGAACTATGTAAGGTGTGGTTGCTTTTGACCATGTGTCATAAAGTAGAGTCTGCT
Source organism: Papaver somniferum (assembly GCF_003573695.1). Lineage (NCBI taxonomy): Eukaryota > Viridiplantae > Streptophyta > Magnoliopsida > Ranunculales > Papaveraceae > Papaver > Papaver somniferum. Next base: position 60,577,495 of record NC_039364.1, on the reverse strand, counting down.
TGCAAAGTTAAGCTGTATGTTCTATGTGTTTTCTGGATACTTGTGTTGATTATCGATTGAATATATTAAGAATCTATTTATATCAAGTCATACTCGAATACGATCTCATAGGAAGTGGAGGTTGTAGAGTAGTGAAGAAGTGGAGATCGTGCGAAAGTGACATAAACTGTGTCCCTATTATCAAGGGAGGACTAGACGGTTATGCACCCACTACTCATATACTCGTCAAATCCGCTCTTCCTGTCACTTTCTCATAATGAGTGTGTTGGACACCACATGTTGTATGCTGCCAGACCAATACCCTGATGAACATCCTCCATTTATGACATTGTTGATGTCTCGAGTAAAGATATGAAAGAAGTCATCTTACATGACTAGGCCGACCTGTATGACTAGGTCGACAAGTTGTGTTGTATGGAACATGGTTATTCTAACACCTCTCCTTGACATCAAGGTACATGAAGAGTGGTTATGAGAGGTGGAAAAAAATATGTGGTGATCCAATCAACTAAGTATGTGATGTTGATCATGCATGTAAGACCTGCAGGTTTCAACCAATCAAATGCGAGCTATGTTGCAGGTAGATAGTGGCAAGTCAAGTCTCATATGACTTTCCAGCAGAAACACTCAAAGATTAGTACGTAGTGCTCTTGTTTGAATAACGTATGTTTGTTAGGCTATTCAAACGAATTCAATACATATAAGGTACGTGTTTGATTAAACAACTCGCATTAAGCAAGTCATCAAAAGATAATCGATAAGTGTAAAATATTTTTTGTGTAATAAATCGACTGGACGAGTCGCAAACGTTTTAATTAACGTTTTAAACTGCTTAGCACATGCGACTCACATGGATAGCCGCATGTGCAATTAACATGATTTTAGGGCAGCTCGACCGGTTCTCTTTGGCCGGTCATTGGGAGCTGTACAGGTGAACTATGAACGATTGATTGGTCCGTCGAGAAGAGGAATGACAGGTAGCAGTCACAACACCTCATTGGTCGATCAGGATTGAATCTAGACAGGCCAAATCAGCCAGTTAAATTGAATGGTTGAGATCAGCCGCAACTGACACGAGCGATTTTATTTAACCTAATAAGGTTTTAAGGCAGCTCGACTAGCCTACTTTGGATAGTCATTGGGAGCGGAGCATGTAGGATACAAGCAACCTGATTGGCTGAAAAGATAGAAGGGAAACATGTAGTCACCATAGAGCTTGACCGATTGAGCATAGCAAGAGCGAAGCTAGTTAAATTGTTCGTCCAAGTTGGATGGTCATGATCGTTTTGCGACTGACTTGGGCGGCCAAGATTTAATTTTTAATAAAAACTAAGCAGCTCGACTAGACTACTTTGGCTGGCTATTGGAAGCGGAGCATGTAGGCTACGAACGATCTGATTGGCCTAGATAATAGATGAGCGACTAGTGGTCACTATGGCCTTTGATTAACCGAGCATGGGGGAGGCTAGGCTTGCTAATTTGACTGGCCAAGTTGGGTGGTCGTGATCATTTTGCGACAGACTTGGGAGGCCAAGATTTAATTTTAAATAAAACTAAGCAGCTCGACTAGCATACTTTGCCCGGCTAATGGAAGCGGAGCATGTAAGCTACGAGCGATTTTATTGGTCGATTAACGACAAGTAGATAATATGAAACATGACTGGTCGGCTATAGGAGGCGCGAATCCTGTTGGATCGGCCGGCAAAAGGGTACGACTAGGTCAGTCAAAGATTTCCCCTAATTCAATGTTTCGACTTTGGCTAGGGTTTTGTACCCACCGGCCATAAGATTCATTAATTTCTAGCTTGCCTAGGCTTAGTCTCCACCAATAGGAATCGAGATATCGTGCTTGCTACAATTTTAGGGCAAAAATAACCATATTTTGTGAGTTGACACAAAATTAGGTCAAATAAATGAATTATGCATATCGACACAAAATCGAGTAAATTAAGTGAATTTCGTGCATTAGCTAAAAATCATTAAATTTTGCTACTTTTGCAAGTAGCATGGTGGCTACTTGGTCTTGTCGGCATAACTTGCATACTCTTAATCAGGTACTTTTATACATACCTTAATTAGAAAATTCGGGAAATTCATGTTATTCTGCTGAAAACGAACATGGATGTCAGATCAGTATTAAGAGTTCAGCTGGGGTACACAACATTAAATAAATACTCATTAGCCTCTATACTAGTGAGCAATTCATCTAGGAGCTTGAGTTTCAATGTGATAAAATTATAGAACACCTGGGAGTATTGTTACATGCCCTAAATTATTCTGATAATTTTACGTATATGTAGATGTTGAGTTGTACAGTAAATACAAAATGTATATGCATACATATATTTTCTGAGTTCAGCTGGGCGAAGCTCATAGATATAGTTATACACATACAAGAAGAGAGTGATATACACTCCCCAGGTTTTCAATATATCCCTTAAATTCCTTAAGGAATCAAGATACATCAAAGTACAATATTTCTAATACTGGATCGAAAAATAGAGTTTTACAGTTTTTGTCCCAAACTAAAAAGCACCGTCAAATAAAATTTGTCTTCTTTAACATATGTCAACTCACCTGCGGAAAAGAGTTAGAAAATATAGTATATATTTGAATGTTTTTGGTAAACAAGAAATTAGAAATATGTTGTATTTTATATCTTAAGTAACAATATTAACTCATCTATAAAAAGAATTAAAATAAAAGTTATCTTTGGCACAAAATAAAAGACCTTAACCTAGGATGACCTTGATCCCTCTCTGCATTAATAGATGTGGGCGTCAAATGAGCTTTTAAGTCAACACCTGCATCCAATCCATGCATTGGTCGACCATTCACCTGCAAAAAGTTGGAGTGGGCCTCGAGTCGGCAAAAAGTTGAAAAACGCTCAGCTCTAGTTGTTGCAGAATATGAAGAAATCCGTTTTGAGGCATACGACATTCTTTTGAGGCATACCTAATGGTGCCAAAATAGGGTCACTAGGTCATAAAACTCGTCACCCCTTATCCACCATATTTTAATAATGACAGTTATGCCCTTGCTTAATTATGATTAGATTTAATGATAACAATCAATTAGTAATGTTAATGATTGATTAAATCTAAGTATTAGTGGTGGATCTGAAGAGAAATCAGATTTGTGAAAGATAGTAAGGGTTTTTAGAGAAGGAAAAGTGGTTTTTGTTTTTTTTGGTTTTTGAGATTTTAGTGATTGGAAGTGACCAAAATGTGTGATTCAAATGATGAAAGAGAATCTTCATCTCGTAAAGGCAAGAACGCACATCAGTTACAACAAAAATTAAATTTTTACAAACTTTTTTGGTTCTTCATTGTTTGGTTCGATTGATAACCTAAATGACGAACCTTGTTGGGAAGAACAGTTCGCTAATAAATTTATAGTTGAACCTCACTGTAGGACATAAATATTAGTTGTTCGGCTAATTCGAACTGTAGTCAATGTTAGCCGAACCTATAACTTGTATATTTCGCGCCGACAAGTTGAAACTCGGTCGCCCATTATCTCCATTGTGTAGTTATGCCTGTTGGCCTAAATTCCAACAAAGCTACTCGTACTTTTGGTTTGTTTTCCATGACAAGGTAAACAATATAATTAATACATCAATCATTAAACGTTCGACTAAAGAGACCAAGTTCGACTAAAAATTGATATGAATTCGGCTACAAAAAACGAAGTTTAGTTGAGAATCTAAGAAATGTGTTTAACAGAAATATGTTCGGCTATCAGTGGGAGATCCATTATTAGCCGAACTCTTATTTGTAAAATTTGTGTAAACTAACGGTAAAAGCTCGGCTAACATATAATATAATCGAATCAGCCGAACTTGAATTTACTCCGAAATAATATAGGTTCTGCTGAAACCAATTTACCAAATAGTCAGCAAACTAAAAGGTCTTCTTCATTACTGTAGATGGTGATATTTGGATAAGGGGAAAAAGTGTCTTTCAAGACCATAGGACAAAACTCAACTCTCGCAGGAGAGACTAAGCCCTTGGTCCTCAAGGTACCCATAGCCACAATTTCTAGTATACGTCTCCGCGAGACACTGCTGGTCGTGATGCCATGATTCCTAGTGCACATGCTCGACGAGATACTGATGGTCACGTAGGTTCTGTAGAGCGTAAAACGTCCCCGACAGACTTATGAACCAGAACATACACAATTCCAACATGTCATCGCGAGACGCAACTGGTTGTGATGCTTTGATTCCTAGTATACATCCTCGACGAGATACTGCTGGTCATGTAGGCTATGTATATGCGTAAAAACGTCCCCGGCGGACTTATGACCCAAAGCGGACATATGTGTCTCGTGTAAGCACGACTCACCCTATTTGAGATCAAGGAATGATTCCTAGTACATCATCGCGAGATACACTGGTCAGGTCTACTCTAGGCTCTAACTCGACTTACTAAGGCTTCCGAATAATTCCTAGTACATCCCCGCGAGATACGCTGGTTATTCTGCCTCTGGGTCCTTTCGACAGACTTCTAGAACATCCTTTCGAGATAAACTGGTCATGTCATCCCCATTATACGGACACAGTTGACTCCTGGCACATCACTGCAAGATACGCTGGTCAAATACAAGTGAGTCGAAGTCTCACAGAGACATTATTAGGCGTGCAAGCCTCCCTTCCACTCCTGAACATGTCCTAGCTGACTTCGGAGAGACTCAATTATGTCGGCCAAGTCTCAGACAGACTCAACCACGTTAACTAAATTTCATACAGACTCAGTCGCGTCGGCCAAGTCACAGACAGCCTCATTCGCGTTGGCCAAGTCTTTGACAGCCACAGTCGCATCGGAAAAATCTCAAACGGCCCCAGACGCGTCGGACAAATCTCAGACAGTCTCATCCGAGATGAACCATCTCGTATGTAGGGCCTTATACAAGCGTAAGACTTAGGCACAAGCCTTACCTAAGCCTCGGGCATCTTTCTCAGCGTCTCAAACACACTCACGGTTAGTAAATTGGGCCTGAACTGTACGTCTATCCAAAAACGTGGATAAGCTCCCTTGAGCTCCGCATGCTCAACAAAGGTACCCACAAGTAATAATACAGTCTCCACGTGACATATGCGACCGGTCATGGAGAGAGGGAACTCAACTTAGCTCGTCTTACACTCTACACACGATTTCTGAGGCATTTCATTCCTTTTCACGTGACTCATCCTAGTCATTCTCACAAATAAGAGAATATCTCTCTAACTTGGCCAACTCGACTAAAGAGAATATTTGTGTCTCTCAACACATCATCACAAAGGATGACTCAACTTTATACAAATGAGAGGATATCAATTAGGGTTTTGGTCTGGTGGTCTACAACACGTGTGAGAAATACCGTGCCTATTTCTCACCACAGAAGAGAGTAAAGGCGGTGGAATAAAGAGATAAGCTCATCATAGTTTATCTCTATCTATTCCTGAAGAGACAGGAGAAGTGCTACGCACGACAAGCAATCCCTATCCTCAACAACCTGAGATTAGAGAATTCAATTATAAATAGGTTCTCTATATCTCCAAGATAACACCCAACTTTCTCATAAACTCTCAGAGCAGTTCTTCTTCAAACCCTAGAATTCTTTGATCTCTCTCTCTTCATCTGCTTCCCTCTCTAAGACCACCCCTAACCTCTCCTGTGACTGAAGCAACCTTTGAACGGCCACTGTGTGTGGTTTAATTAGGCGAAGAATATTCGTGCTCAACCTCACGTAACTCACTTTCAGAAACTCTAGAATCCCACTTTAGCCTCTCACCGATTTTTAGGTAACTACAATTACAAACTGGGTTCGGCTAAAAACGACATATTTCAGTATCAACCTAATTGTTCTTATGAAAAAGAAAAAAAAAACAACCAAGAACAAAGATCTTGGTTCCAACATGCAGATCTGAAGATAAATTTCTTGCGCAATGATTCACACGACTCACTTTAGTTGTAGTTTTAATCGATGATCAAAAAATTATGAATCAACGATTAATCGGCGGCGGAAAAAAATCAAAACGATTTAATAATGATTAAATTAAATTAAGAATCCAATTGATATTTTATTTCGATTAGATTTAACATAAAAACATTTTTATAATGAGGCATCGGCTTACATCCCTAATATCACATAGTCTGTCACAGTGTCTTTTAGCCAACAGATTTTGCGACATTTGATCGCTGGGATTTAAGATTAAAACACGCGGGTTTAAGTGATTGGATACCCGACCCTGTTTTAATAGCCGAAAACTTGTTTTACTTTTCTTATCTTCCATTTCCTTCCAACTTTTCGTCATTGGGTTTTTCGATTTTATTACAGTAAATAAATTAATCTTAGTTGCAGTCGATCGACGAAATCCTTGATACTGCTAAAGTGTTAAGATGTTTAAAGCGCTCCTCGTTTTTTCTATGTAAGCCAAAATTTCGTGTTTCATATTGATTTTTTCAAACTAATTTATTTCTAGGGTTTTGATTCGAGGATTGGGATGATGGGTTTTCATATATCGAGAGTGTAAACAATCTGATTCGTTACTAATATCTAATTAATGTCTTAGATAAACAATCTGATTCAGCACCATCAACCCTTCATCAGTCCTAAACTTCAATTAGTGTACGTTTATTTTGATTTAATAGTTCTTCAAGTTCGTCACCAGACACCAGCGGTTCTTTAAATTCGTCACCAGAAACTTCAACTTCAATCATTAGCTTTTATGTTTGTGATTGAAGCTGGATGTGGTGACCCGGTAGTGTGGTCATGTGATATCGAGTTGCGCCGCTACTAAAAAGAACATATGACGTGACCCTTGCCAGTGTAAGCATAACCTCTATTAACTTGAGTTTTATGTTGATACGTTGATCACCAAGTTTCTAATATGAGTTTGCTCTTAATAAATGATAAATTTTTATAAGAGGTCATTTAGATGATTGTTGGATTTTACTGTGTAAGTTGTGAATGGTGTTTCGATGATTTCAATGGCTGCTTATTCTTTCTTCCTTATCCAGGTTATTCTGAGATGTTTATTAATTAGCCTATGGTTAACTAAAATTTGCAATCTGCACAAAATATACAAGATAATTAATCATTAGTTGTCGATATTTCCTTGACGCATCATTAGCTAAGTGGTGTTTCTTTGAAGTTGCAAACTAGGAGGCGAATAAAATTTGTGGTCGGGTTGATAAAACTGATGCATCAAATAAACGCTACTTTGCATGGGGTTAAAATTCTTAATGCAAAGGAGAAGCTATATGAAGCCTACCTATTTATATCACACATCTCATCTCATATGTATATCAAAACTAGTCATAAAAACCCAAGGTGACCAAACTTGTGGTATAAAAACTCCACTCAAATGTTAGGATCCATTAAAACTCCATCGTAAACAAAATTGATACAAAAAACCCAAATTTTAAAAAATGATACAAAAACCCCAAATTTAAATGTTGGTTTCATCAAATTTTGTTTTGGTTTTATCATAAAATTTGATGAAATCAAAATAAAATTTGATGAAACCAACATTTAAATTTGGGATTTTTGTGTTAATTTTGTTTTGATGGGGTTTTTGTGTTACTTTTGTTTTGATGGATTTTTTGTAGAAGGATGGTGACACTTCTGGAGTTATAACTCGCGGACCGTATATATATAGAAAAAACTTTTGCTTTGAATATAAAATTTCTATGTGGGAAAATACGGTTTAGTCCAAAAGTCAGTCTAAAAATACGGTTTAGTCCAGCCCGAGTCAACTAGGTACAAATTAGTCCAAAATATGAGAAAATACACTAATAACTCTTATCATTTACAATTTAGTCCAAATATTTGCAGTTTAGTCCATCGTAATTTACGATGGTGTCAGCAATTTTAATTAACATAAAAATAATTAAAAAACAAATTATCTTTTGAACCGTTTGTCCAAAATTCGCAAACTTTATATATTCGGAAAACTTTTTTCGAGCTCGACAAAAAGAGTACCTATATGACCATATAATTTTTATTTTTTAAATATCTTAATTTACACTGGTGTAAGACATACAAATCTACAAAATCCAAAGACAAGACAACGTGCACCGGTTTGTACATCACATACAACTCCACATAAGCACCACTAACAAGTATGCTATTCAAATCTAACACAAGCCACTTTTTCTGTTCAGCAGTATCCTTCCTCTCAATAATCTTGAATGTACCGTAAACATCCAATGGAATCCCAACGGAGCCACTGCAAAAGCATTACAAAAAAGATCCCCACTCAGATTAAGCAGAGGGCAGATTGTTTAAGATAAAGAAAACTTAGTGAGACTAATGCAAATGCACATTAAAAAGACCAAACTAAGCATGATCTGTTCAACAAGACTAGTAATTTGAGACTACTACATCAAAAATCCACAATGAGACTAATAATTTCCAGAATGTTTATGTATCAGGAAGCTGTTTTAAATCAAGGTCTTTCACTTTTCATGGGATATTTTCCAGTCCACCATTTTGACATGGTATTTCTTAATTATAACTAGTGTGACTTCTTTTTCGGGCGTTATCTTATATTTTGACTTGATCATTTTAGAAGATCTGTCATTTATGTCAGATGCAACCAACAACATGAAATCTACAGAGCATAGATACAAATAAGAACTCCACTTCATGCTCAGGATAAATGGTAGGTCGTATGCACTGTCTGAAAAAAAACATAATTAATCAAAAAGGCTAGTGCAAGAACTACTCACAGTATTCACATCCATTTATTTTGTATGTCTCCCACCGAAGTGCACATCTGTCCTGAGCTGGGTTCTGCCTTGCTTAGCGCTTGCTTTTCCTTTTCCTAGATAAAAAAAAAGGTCCCCCCATGTATTACATGAGACGATTAAGAAATGTCAATGCACCGTTTTAAATATATCCAATCGCAGCTTAACAAAGTGTTTGACATTTCACCAAAACAGATGAAATCTAGGACAGAAAAAATTAAATCAAGTAAAACTTCTCAAACATTATTATCGGTGTAGGAAAATCATACAAACTCCACAGATATCTGCGCGTAAATGTTAAGATCCATCCGAAGTAGAAAGCAAATATGTACACTTGTACATATTATAGGTACACCAATATGTACACTTGTACTCTAGGTGCACCAATATGTACACTTAAGAAGGATAGTAACTTAATTTCCAAGAGACACTGTCAAGCTAAATCTTCAACTCTAAAAACCATGCACTGCTAGAATAAAGCATCCTTTATTTCATTCCAAAGGTCACTAGGCTTACACAATATCATTCTTCTGAGCATTATGTAAGATTGAACTAAGATTAGACCAAGGAGACCAGCATATTAGAATTGTGAAACATACCTCTCTTTGTCAGTGAAGATAAACATTCAAGTCGGGTGTATAACCATGTACACATTAAAAATCAATATGTGTACAAACATGTACACATTAAGAATCACATGTGTACAACTGTGTAAACATTAACAATCAATAACAAAATGTAATAGCATCAGCTTAATATTCCATGTTGCCATTACTGAAATTTGAATGAGTTTTACCAACTGTTGCTTTTCCACACATTGATTCATTTAACTCTAGATATTATAGTTTATGTACGGAAATAGGTATAATTATAGTTAAAAATAGCACAAACTGATGACAGAAGATCTAACCTAAATGTAATTGAGAGAAATGGGTTTCCAATATCAAACATTCTAAGACCATCCCAGCTAACTAAAACATTATAAAAGAGAACTGTATGGGGTTTCTACGCGAATTTATAGACCATCGTGATTGTCATTGTTTCGAAGGATGATAATTACGCAAGCATATATTCTCAAACACGACACAATTACTTACATAAGCATATTATCAAAGAAACTGGAGATTACGCGGGAGTTTCAAGTTAAGAAATAAGTACCTTAATGCTCAAAGAAAGCTAAATTCCTCTTTCGAATCTTCTCAGCTTCCTCCCGTTCCCTCTCCATCTGCCATCCAGACTTATAATCTTCTCCATCATGCATAAACTTGCAAGAATCTCCTAACCCATAAAAACCAGTATCCTTATAATCATTACATATATATCCGGTTGATATTCCTACCTGGAAGACGTCCTAACATGAGAAAAAGACATAAGTGGTCCATGTGCTCTACCAGATTTGTCACCAGCAACTGTATATTCTCTTCTAAACCAGCTTTACGATCTGTATACCCATGTACACCTCTACAAAGATTCTCATCATTAAGTGGCTTCTTATTTTATTCTTTTTCAGTGCATCTTCTGCTCGCTCATGTACACACTAAAGAATAAAAAAAAAATTGAAGTGTTTATTAGTTCTTATTTTACCAGAGATGCACCAGTACTTCAAAAAGAACAAACCATCGGCTGAAGACTCGCAATAGACTACCAGCTTGATTTATAGATTGGGTTTATTTCATGTCCGAGCTACATGTGCATCCACTAATAATCAACACCAGCAACAAACAAATCCCACCGTGGGTACTCGAGACACCACCAACATTAGCTAATGCCCAACGAACTCAAGGCTGTAAGCTTCAGTTTCTCCTCTGATTTTCCACAGCACAAAATACAAGCCAAGTATGACCTATCAATTCGAGGCAGTTCCTCCATTTCTCCCAACTGAAGAATAAACCCAATCGTCCACTGCAACCCTCAAAATCCATTGTTATTTAACATCTCATCCATATAATCATCATCAGGATCTAGCTTAGCCACAAATTTCTTATACACCAGTTAGAATTGCAAAAAGTAGTACGACAATTAGTGTCGGTCTGCATTCAATAAATTTCGTTGTTCATATGAAGTCAAACCTCCTTTGAAAGTAAAACCATTGGTAAACTGATTCAATGGTGTCACTACTTATATAGTTATATGTTTGCATTCCAATAAGAAAAACCATTCTTAACAATTAACGGGTGTACAACTATATGCACATTAACTATTCACATGTGTATAATAATCTACACATTCTGAATCAACATGTGTACATAATTGTACACCTATTGTTTGTTAATGTGCACATAATTTTACACCTATTGACTGTTAATAAGTGCACATGGTCATGTGTACCAAGTGAGTAAATATCTCCAGAAAATGAAAAGAAATCTAGTTTTCAACTGAAAATCCTCAGAATAAATAAATTAATATATATAATGGTAAAATTAAAAAATATAGTATCTGTAGATCTAAATTACACTAAGACCAAAATGAAGCTTGTGTCTATACCATTATCTAAAAATCCAAGTTATGTAACAACCTAAGATTAATTACTGTGCCAGAACAAAAAAAAATGGAACTTTTACATTTTATAGCTAGTACAGGTCAAACCGAAGAGAGGTCACAAACTTCTCATTAATTTATTGAACACGGAACGTATAGAGGCATATATTTAGCCTTTAAGTGTCTAACTCATATGACAAAACATCACCTATGTTCTACGAAGAGAAAAGGTTGTAAAAGTCAGCGAGAAACATAATTAGAAGAGACCAACAAGAGATTATAAATATTAATGCATGACCTTGAGCGACAACTATTATCATGATGCAATATCCCACTCAATCTAACCGGAAAAAAAAACCATACATCTCAAATAGGTTATTCATTTTAGACCATCACACAAAACATCTTCCACGGGAACAATGCAACGAAGCAAGAAATGGCAATAGTAGGTCCACTAAAAAAAGAGGCAGAAATGCCAAATCTAGATTGTTACTGGAATTTCAGGGGTTTTGCTTGTGACAAAGCAAGAACTAAATTGCAATCTTTAGAATGAAATTAATTTCATTTTTTTGTGTTAAATGCCAAATCTAGATTGTTACTGGAATTCCAGGGGTTTTGCTTGTGACAAAGCATGAACTAAATTACAATCTTTAGAGTGAAATTAATTTCATTTTTTGTGGAACTGAAGAAAAGGATGGTAAATATCCTAGTTTCGAGAGTTGAATTTGGTATGTTGTACATAACGAGTCTTGTAGAAATAAGAACCATTTACCTATCTGGCTATCCACGTTTGAAGCCTTAAATACGAAATCCTTTCAGGAAGCTCAAACTGTAAAAACATTCAAAAAAAGAACTTGTAAACACAACAATGTAAAGAAAATATATGAGTTAAGCTCAATCATATATGAGACTACAATTCTTTCAAAGTAGTACTGATATTATTATTTGATACGATTTCAATCACATAAAATCTTACAGACGAGTGAAACTTACAGGACTTCAAATTAGGGATTTATATAGAATGAATTAAAATTGAAATTTAGCGGGTTCCAATAGAGAATACAGATCTAAATATAGAGACAAGACTAAATTCACATATATTAGCAATTGAAAGATAAAATTAACAAAACTGTAGTACAGATGGAACTTACATTTCTTAACAGATGCAATCAGATCTTCTTCCCTCATCTCTTGAGATTTACATATCATCGAAATTAAACAACACGGTGAATCAGAGCTTTCCATAAATGGGATGAAGAATAATCGATGTAAGATGAGATTAAGGGCTAAATGGAATTTGAATGAACTAAATTTGAGATTTCCATAAACATATCAAACCTAGAAATCGAAGAAGAAGAAAATCAAAAGATGAAAACGCTGACATGAGGTATGAATCTCTGCTGAAGAACAACAATACAAAATCTCTACTGGCTCTCTCTGTCTTCTCTCCAAAAAGAACTCTAAGATCTAAAAATGGGATATGGACACGTCAAAAGGGTAATTATGGTAATGAGAAAAAGATCGCATATTCTAAATCGCCTTAAATTTGGACTAACTCGTACGAGTTTGGCCTAAACTGTCTGCGCGTTTAAATACTTGGACTAACGAGTACCAGGCCTCAGAGACTAGGACTAGATTGTCTAAAGCCCAACAAGTTTGGGATTAAACGTTACATTTCTATGAGTCATCTGTTTTCCATTCAAAAACGGAATCATTTACTGTAGAATTATTTTCCAAGACGGAAAGGATATGTATAAATCTGGGAACAAGGTGTATAATTTCTGCTTATTACCTCTTTTCACCTTTACTTCTGTATAGTTGTGAATAAATAACAACTATTAAAAAAACAATAATTTTTTTTTGATAGAGAATTAATAGGTTGATAGTACACATGAAGTTTAAGTAAGCTTCTATTATTAATTTGACAGTGTACCAAAGAGCAAACATATTGGTACAATCCTTTCACTTGAAAAAGAAATGTTCATTGCCTGAATGCATTCTTTTATGAGCAACGGAAAAATATAGTTGAGTGGGTGAAAAATGACGACTATCAACTTTGGTTCGGGAAACCAACTTTTTATACCCATGTAAGTTTTTTCTATTACTGTATTTTAGCAAGACCAAAAGTTACGGGTGAAGTCGAGAACCTTACTTGCATAAATATTTTAGAACCACTTGAAGGCAGACAACTCAATAGTTGTTTCGGCACTGACATACAAATTGGTGGCAAAAAGTGTGGGAAGTTGTATTTCAGGTGTTTTTGTATTAAGAAAAATTGCATCTAACATTTACCTTGATTTATTTAATTCCTGCAGCTGTTATTGGAATGCTTAGTTCGGTGTCAAACGTTGTGAAAAAATCAGTTGAGGAATGCGAAAAAATAAGTGATGTGTTTATGCGAGAGATTTTAATAGAGAATGAAAGGTACGATACAGTGCCTATTATCACTATTTGACAGTTTTTAGCTCGGTGATCTTAAGACTATTCTAGAAAACCTCTAGGGTGATTTGGTGCATGTAAGCAAAGATGGAATACTCGAGAACTATGGGAACGTACCTGTAGTGATGATTATCACTGGAACATATGTGAAAGATCATTTGGATAATAGTGTGGCTTGCATAGTACTTTTTTGTATGAAAGTTGATTTTGTTAGGTTACGAATGTTGATGTAATGTGACATTAAAGGCGCATTTAGCCTTTATACTACACTGGCATCGAGGGTATTCGTGGATCTCATGATTCGAGAACAAAGTATGAGTTGAATATGAAAATGCAACGGGTCAAATGACCATCAATAGCTTCTTTAAGAGTTTCTCTTAAAACTCTCTAATCAACTAAAAACTATACTGATAATAATGCAGAGTAGCTCCGTGGAACTTAACTATACAAACAACTCAAGTTCGAAGACATTGCGCCAAGAAGTAAACAAATTATTGTATTTACATTCAGCAAAACAGGTAGTATTTGAGAGTATGTCAAAAAAAGTGTCAAAGTTCAAGTAACCAATTATATGGACCACTGTAAATTTTACTACCACCAAAGATGATCTAAGTGAACAGACAAGAAAGTCAATGCCTCAGCGGTAGTGACAATTAACAAACAAGCCATCATCAGTTGTCTGATATACATGTATATAATGCATCGTTGGCACAGAATCTATGAACAAATCAAATTAATTGTTTCTAAAATAAAGAAAAAGAAAGATCAAAGCAGAAAAACTCAAACAACATAAATGTACCAAAAAATAATGTAAGAGCATATGAGGAAAATCAGAAATGAGTGCCTCAGTTTTAAATTGTTGGTATATTTAAAGCTATCACGGCATTGGTAGAGAACCACAAAACCACGTATAACATAAGAAACCAAAATTAATTGGTCATTCACCATAATCCAAAATTACGGTTACAACATTTAATATTAAGGACCAAATAAAAAAAATTCTAGGAAACGTTAGAAAAACCAGATGAGATACGAAATTTAATATTATTCTAAAAATTACAGAGTAAAAGTGTAGAACATTACAACTGAATGATATTATATATAACTGAATGATCTCCTAACTATGGGGAGTTGGATCCTGCAAGAGCAGTTGGGTTGGCCGCTTGATTCATAACACAAGTATATGATTTCAGAAGAAAGATATGTATCAATACATTTTCTTGGTTTCATCTTCTTCGACGGGAAGCAGTTCATATGGTTTACACTATTTAGAGTTGGCAAATCTATTTTATATTAATATCGTGTTTTCTTTTAGCGTGTCTAATATCAGAAATCAATACAACTATATGACAAATGTAATTTTTAATTAAACTACAGGTAGTTGGAGCTTGGAGGAGCAAATGAGTTGGTTGTTTGATTCTTAACGCAAATATATGATTTCTGAAGAATGATATACCACTGCATTTCCTTGATTCAATCTTCTTTAACGGGAAGCACTTCATATGTTTGGCACTATTTAAAGTTGGCAATCTATTTTATATCAATATCCTGTTTTTTTAATTTCTCAAATATCATATATCGTTGCCAATATAATGAGTGTAATTTTCATTTAACTACAAAAAGTTGGATCATGGAAGTGGCCGCTTCATTTTTAACGCAAGTATATGATTTCTGAAGAAAAATATATATGTACATTTCTTTAATTACATCTTCTTTGACGGGAAGCACTTCATATATATGCTTTGTACTATTTAGAGTTGGTAATCTATTTTTTTATTAATATCATGATTTTTTTAGACGTCTCTAATATCAGATATCGATATCTATATAATGAGCGTGATTTTTGGTTAGCTATAAGAAGTTGGAGCCTGGAACAACAGTTAAGTTGATTCCTTGAATCTTAACTCTAATATGTGATTTTCAAATAAAAATATATCAGTGCATTTCCTTGATTGTATCTTCTTTGAAGGGAATCACTTCATATATTGTGCACTATTTAGAGTTGGCAATCTATTTTATATTAATAGTATTGTACATTGATTATAATGGTATTAGTTTTTCAAAACTATTATAACAGTATTATACATTTGATTTATTAGAAAATTTAACTGTCAATCTGTTGGATAGTGATTCTTAATATCTTATTAGAATCCTCGTTAGGACGGGTGCGGCGCGAAGCCCCGCCTCAGTGGACATGAACCAACCATGGAAGAAATTCAAACGGTCCTGATGCATAGCACGGGTTTCAAACTAGTTTCAAATTGTAAAGAGGTAGGATCAGCTCACAGCCTTAGAATCACAGAGTCTGTCACAGTGTCTTATAAACAATCGACTTTGTGGCATTGAATGGCTGAGATTGAATTAAAAAACACGCGGGTTTATTGACTTTTTCCCGACCCGTTTTGATGGTAGAAATTTTTTGTCTTTTTATTTTATTTTATTTCTCTATCTTCTACTTTGCCTGACATTTCCCCGCTCCCCCTTTTTCTTTTTATGCTTTGTAAATTTGTAATGGAAGATATGAAGCTATGTTCATTATTGGTACTAAAAACTTAATTATATAAGAGGAAATATTCACAATAGGTTTAGATCTGGATCGCACAAAACAACCTACTGCTTACCTGTATAATATGTAGTGTCGTTTTTCCAGGCAACAATATTTTCAAGAATAAAGAAACTGAATGTCTTTCGAGTGGGGAAATTGATAGATCAACTTCCAGAAGATCCACCCTATAAAATCTATTGATCCACTTAAAAGAGGAAAAAAAATCCATATAGATACTAATGTCTTATAAAAATACAGATTTTTTTTCGTGTTCTTTCCTGATCCAAATTTAGAGGAAAGTTAAATTGCATCTTCTCGGTGATCCGGATTTAACACCTTTGCTTCCGGAAAGACAACTGAAATTCATTGTATCCAAATCACTTTATTCACAGTCTATCAAATATATATAGTTGAGGAAGTAATCAAAGATAAATTGTCACGTACAGTATAGCCAGTTATAGAATCCAAATTTGTGCGACCCCTAAAAATCGGGGTGCACATTCTGGCTTCTCCAATTAGCCCAAATACTTCAGCTGGTTTTGTCAATTGATGGAAGAATCAATTGTTCTGGTTTTGCCAAATACTTCAGCTAGTTTCCTGTTTAATTTTTTTTAAGTACATTGGAATGTGAAATCCATATTTTCACTAAAGTCTTCCTTCTTCTTCTATTTTTCTCTTGTCTTCAGTTGATGGAAGAATCAATTGTTATGTTCTCTAATTTTTATACTCATTTTTTTTCATATTGTTAACAAAATCAAACACTTTTTTAACAAATTCAAAATTTAACGGAAAAAAAAAATGCACTCCAAATTCAAAATCAACCTGTTTATTCCAACATAGGAAGAATCAATTAAGAGCTCTTTTTATTCACCCTGTTTATTCCAATTATCCTATTGATGGCATCCATGTGAAGAATCATTTAAGAGCTCTTTCTATTCACGGTTTGTTTCTCGTATTCTCACTTTCCCTACATTAACTCATTCAGTAACTATCAAACATCAAGCACTCTTCCCTTCTTTGTGAAAAAACAGAGGGTATTACAGATTTGAGTAGTTCAAATAGGATGTTTAGCAAGAAAAATAATTGAAAGAAGTAAATCAGGTATGGACAAAGATGCGAGGTGCAAATAGCTTTATTCAGTTGATTTTTCATCTTCTGGAAAGAAAAAATAGTAAGAAAAACGGTTGTAACAAGGAAAATAAAATTCGCCTATTCTCAATGAATGTCTAAAAAAATAAAGAGAAAACAAAAATTTGGAAAACCGGATTGGAAATATTTTAGCCAATAGGAAAGGCTAGAGTGTGCACCCTGATTTTATGGGGGCACAAATTAGGACTCCCAATTATGCACTTGCTACATTATAAAAAAGAAGTTTCTAAACTAAGCTTGTACATACAGAGAATTCTTTATCAACTTTAAACTCAAATAATCTGATACATCTTTTGCCCACATTGAAAATTTATGCCCATCCTCACTAAAAAAAAAGAAATTCTCAGAATAAAATTAATAAAATTGTTAAAATTTAAAGCTACAAACTCAAATCACATACACAAAAAATCAAAAGCAAAGAGAAATAGAGAGAAATTAAAGAACGCGCGATTGGGTATATCAAAACTAATTGGGGATAGAGGAAAAGGACAAAAACTGGATCCAAATATCAAATCAGGGTCACCCCTTATCTAATTAATTTTTTAATTCCTAATCTACCCCTCACTAATCAGGTTTAGTGGTTAATAATACTCCCTCCGTCCTAGTTTAGATGCTAAAATTGGATTTTGCACAAAGATTAAGAAACACAAAGATAATAGTTTTTTTCCATATTTACCCTAGGTTAGTATTTAATGTTCCCAGTTTTTAGATGTTTAGGTTTTTGTTGTTTAGTTGGAAAAATTCAAATTAGAAGAAATATATAGAGAAAAGTATTTAAGAGT
Source organism: Papaver somniferum (assembly GCF_003573695.1). Classification (NCBI taxonomy): domain Eukaryota; kingdom Viridiplantae; phylum Streptophyta; class Magnoliopsida; order Ranunculales; family Papaveraceae; genus Papaver; species Papaver somniferum. The sequence continues at coordinate 60,559,367 of NC_039364.1, read as the reverse complement.
GTGTCTTGAAAATTGAAATACACAATTCTCCATGTTATGACATGATTCCAAGTTAGGGGCAAATCAGGATAAAAGGTGGAAAAATATGGAGTCTAGCAAGTATTTTAGGACAAAAAAATCCTCAAATTTGGCATCTAAACTAGGACGGAGGGAGTAATTAGTAAAATCTTAAGATTTTTGATAAATGATTAGTGTGTATTTTTATTTGAATTTGTGGGAGTGAGGTGAGAGTAGAAGGAGGGAAATTTTTTTTTGAGAGGGAACTTTTTTTGTGAAAATGGAAGATGATTGTGAGGATAGAATTGCAGCTGCTGAATCTTTAGCTCAACTACAACAAGAAGCATATCTTCAATCTTCGGTTAATGATAACAACTCACAATTGGAATTATATGAAGAACCAACACCCTTGGATCATGATTTTTTTGAGCATGAAGTGTTTTTTGAAGAACCAACTCAAGAAAGTAAACCAGTTCAACATACAAGCATCCCCAATACACAGGTAATGCTGCTAAGAGGTCGAAAACTTGTTTTTTTTTTTTTTTTTTGAATTCGCCATTTTTTTCTCTGAAAAAGCTCTGTGCCGGCATACAAATAATATGAATACCATGTCGGCACCATCACTACCGGCATCGTATCCATACTATTTCTATGACAGCTAACAATGTCCCCCATTTTGAAACATTTACCGGCGTGGTCTTCAACCAAAAATTTCGTGCCGGCGCGCAATTAACTTTTTACCTACAACCGAATATTCTATGGAATATTCAGCCGGCATGGTTCACTGATAGACGCATTTATGTGTCTAATATAGCTCATTTGTATATATTGTTAGTGCTCAATTTTGTACTTATTTGGTTATTTTATTTATTTGTAGGTGTTTTTAGAAGAATAAGGATTTGCGGCGAAATTGGCTGAAAATGCGGCGTTTGGACCTCCGTTGATAGAGTACCGGAAGCGCCCCAGAAGTGTACCGGAAGTACCCCAGAAATACCCCGGAGGAACCCCGGAAAAAGTGCGGAAAATGCCCCAGAGGACACTTGCTATACGGATCCTTGATTTTGGATAAGGGGTAACCTAATTACTAAGGGGTGACCCATTCACATAGTTTAAAAAACAAAATAAAAAAAAAAAAAAAAAAA
>NC_039364.1:60505958-60557418 GCF_003573695.1 Papaver somniferum | reverse complement strand
TCACTCTTTTAATCATATTTTGAGCATCAAGTATGTATTTTAAGAACATGATTATTATGAGTAGCTAAACCCCAATACTGGGATGATGGAGGAAGCTGTTTTTCAGCCATGTGGTTATTTAAATAATTCTTAATTCACTTTTTGCACCGATTTTAATTGATTTATGATTTCAATTAATTACTTGTGATTTTGTTTGATGGAACATGCTTAGTCCTAGGGATTCTTGATGTTCCATGCTTATCATATACAAGTAATATTTTATGGAATCTAATTTGGCAAAGATAGAGTTAATACTTGTTTTATTTTGAGCTATAATCGCCTAGAATTATTTTCTGAGCCACTTGAATATGAAACACATTGGAATCCTGAGTCCTGGTTCCTCTTGATCTTGTGACATATTGTGTATATATTTTTGTTTTAAAAATCTTTTCAAGTCCGAGCATCGAATCCGTATTTACCGCAATCGAATTACTACAACATTCACTCCTAACTTTACAATGCCGGTACCTCAATAAAAACATATAGGAGTTAAAGAATTTTGAACATCAATACCGGCGTGGTATATAAATTATCGAGCACGCCGGTACTACATTCCGGCTTTGAACCTTATAAAAAGAGCATGCCGGTACCACAAGAAAAATATCCAGAAGTTAGTGATTTTGGTAGTAATATACCAGCGTGGTTTTTAAATTATCGACCGTGCCGACTCTTGGTTCCGGCGTCGAAACTTGTGTAATGAGCATGCCGGTATTTCCGTCTCCGGCATTTATATTCAAGAAAATACAATGCCGGTACTGTTTAAAATTAGGTCCTCTTTTTCAAGTGCAGTTCCGGAATTCCGGAACATTATTCGAGAATGCCGGCATCGGTTTCCGACATTGGTTGTTTTGAGATTAATATGTCGGAGGTGTCGTCGAGCATGCCGGAACTAGTACTCGACATAGTAATTTAATTTTATTTGGAACTAATTCATTTTTTTTTCATTCATTCCTTATATTGTGACATACATTGATCCAATAAATTCCCAACCGCTTGGTCCGGATACGTCCGAATACTATAAAATTCCTCTGGTATGTTACCAAACAATACTTTTCACCTAGTTTTTAGAACTTTATGGGGGATTGCTTGTAATGAACCTTATAATCTCCCATTGTTGTCCTTATGTAGGGAATAAAATCTCCAGGGGAACCAATTGCTTGGGCCAAAGAGACGGCTCTTAAGAACATATGTGTTTTGGTGAGGAATACCCAACGTTCAGATAATCGTTTTGAGATGGTTTTCGAGAGAAGTGGGAAATACAAGAAGAAGGATAGCCATAAGAGAAAGGGTTATGTATATCCAAAGAAGACTAATAGGGTATACAAGACTCGTACGAGGAAGGATAATTTCCCCTTTAATCTTGTATTCCATTTAAGAGACAAAGAAAAGGAATGGGATTATACGGTGTGGTTTGGCCGTCATAACCACCGGGATCCGAAAGATTTTGTTGGTCACTCCCTAGTTGCGAAGCTAAAATCTCATGAATTCGAGGATGTAAAGATAATGACCAAAGCATGTATCAAACCAAGAGTGATTCTCAGAGGCTTCAAGGAAAACGATGATACAAACGTTTCTTCTCTAAGTACAATTTATAGTGCACAAGCAACCATTATAAGGGTGGAATGGGAAGGGAGGACCGTTATGCAAGAATTTGAGAAGATAGTTTGGGATCAGAACTACACACGTATCATTAAAAGAGGACCAGACAACAAACCCCTTCAAATATTCATTGCACATCCTTTGCTTTCACAATTGGCTCATACATGTTGCGGTGTTCTTATGATGGATTTCACCTACAAGACAAACAAATACAACATGTCGTTGTTCAACATCGTAGGGAAAACATCGGACAAGGTATCATTCACATTGGCATGGTGTTTAATGGAAAATGAGAGGGATTACAATTATCATTGGACATTACGACAATTGAAATTATTTTTCCTGGAAAATCAATTTCCGAGGGTCATCATAACCGATTAAGATGAAGCACTAATGAATGCTATATCCGACGTATTTCCGGATGCACAAAATTTCCTATGTATGTATCATATAGGTCAAAATGTGACAAAACATTGTCATGCTTTGTTTGAACCCTCTAAGGCGGATACTAAGAAGAGAATGATTGCTCAACTAGAGGAAGATGTTCGCAAGAAGAAACTATCACCCGAAGAAGACGAAAGAGGAAAGATTAAAGAGCGAGTGGACAAAGAACACGATGAAAATCATAAAAAGTGGTTGGAATTTCTAAAGGATTGGGAGAAAGTTTATTTGTCTCTTTCCGAGGATATATATGAAAAGAGATTGAACATGTTTATTTCCAAATATAACGAAGTGCATCCAAGTGACGTCTTATATTGTCAGGATAAATTGTTGGATAAGTGCAAGGAAAAATTTGTGTGTGCATGGAAAAATTGGTATAAACACTATGGGAATGAAGCAACTAGTATAGCGAAATCCTCTCATGGGAGATTTAAAGATCTCATCCAGTCCGTCCAAGGAAACGTGGTTACGGTCACCGAGGCAATGGAGCAATACTTTAAGGCTGATATCGATAGAATCAAGAAGGCTTTTGAGAAAATCTCAATGGAAAGGATGACGTCACATTTTCGATATGGTAATTTGCTCCAAGGAATAGAATTCAACGTATCGCATTGGCCAATAAAACATATGATTAAAGAAATCAAAAAGGATATAAACTACGAAAAACCGGGTGATGTGTGTATTTGTCCCGACATGTATTCGTTCGGGCTTCTGTGTCGTCATATGCTTGTGAAGTATGAAAAAGTGATACCTATTGAGGTTATTGATCTGTTTTGGAAGCAACTATTTTTCGACCCTCCCCCTACGGAAGCTCCCGGACAATCACCATGGGTTACAAACGAAGCAAAGTAATTCTATGAAGCTTACTCACGTGGAAACTCAGCTAGCCAACAAGTATTGTTGAGCCAACTAAGGCTAATTACACGCCCATGGATATCACAAAGTGAAGAGCCAACAAAGGGAGATCCACTCGGTAGACCACAAACTAGAACGACAAGGAGAAAACAAAGGAAAGAATTGAAAGCAATGAGTCAACGCGAATGTGAAGACGAGGCAAGTAAAAAACGAGACCCAACCGGATATGATCTTTCGGAAGCAAGGTTCGCAGAAGCGCCGGTTCCAAAGAAAAGGGGTAGGCCGAGGAAGGAACCGCCATGCCAGCTGAAACTTTTCTGAAGGTCTCCTGGAAGTTTACTATTTCGTCGATTTCGGATCCTAAACATGCTCGGAACCCAAAAAGATTCTTTGTTAAAGTTTGGAAATTTCCTGGGCATGAGGATACATGGTTAGACCGCGAAAATCCAACATGGAACGAAGATTCTACAACAATTTCAATGAAGACCTAATTTCTGAATTTTCTGATGACGAATTATGGCGAAATTCTTCGTTCATCCACATCTGAATCAGGAGCTACGCCATCAACACAAAGCCGAACTTCATCTTCAGCCGATAGTCTCATTTGCTGAAGTCGGCGGTGCTTATGCTGATAAGGGACGACTCACAGATGATCTAGAGACATACAAAGTACCAGCTTTCCAGCGTCTCTGAAAGGTTGATTCATCCCAGGATGAACATCTGCAAACATCTTCATGTTTGAATTGATATTTCTAGAGTGTTCGCCGGAAGATCCAGAAGGGTGGTTGTAACCAGAAGTCACCACTATCCGAGGCGAAATACATGGAGTCATGGATATACCAACAACAAGCACGCGCTGAAACGGTAACAATCCAACTCTTACCTATTTACAATCACTAGATGTAGTGATTATAACGTCAAAATTTCGAAAATTTGCTCGTTCCTTCAAACCTGCAAAGTCGAGCAAAATTCATTATTCAAAATCATGACTTGATTTTCATCAAACCGTGAACAACCCACGTGAATTTTAACATTCACTGTTTTTTCAAAAATTGGACAGACATCCATTTTACAATTGTGAAAACTCACATACAGACATTATTTCATCATATATAATTGTCTACTTTCAACAGTTGTTCAAATTCAAAACATGATTTTACAAAATATATAAATATTTAACGTGAAACTCACGTAAATTTGAAAAAAAGATGTCTATATATTTTGCTCCCTCGCACGAGCATCTGTCTTTGAAGTGAGAGTATACTTTCAAAGATTTCTGAAAGCTCGAAGATAAAATTTTCATGAAAGCTCATAAACAAAATTTTATTACTAACAGACGCAATGTCTATTAAAAAAAAAACTTTTCTATCGTACGAGCATTCACGTTTGAAACGAGAGTTTATTCCACTTTGTGAAATCTCACGTATTAAAAAAAAAAATTGTTTTTCGTGAAAGCTCATAGACAAAATTTTATCATTAGACTCAGGTCTATCTTGTTTGTTTCTTAAACTAACGAACGAACGTCCGCGGATTCCCTTTCTTGGTCCCGCACCCGTGAATCCTAAATCGACCAAGGTTCCACCATCGAATCAACGGTTCTACACCAATTTATGCTCACTGGATGATGCTCTATTACGCCACCGGGGTTCTGCTTAAACCATGGTTTGCTCATTCAGTCGAAATCCGGTAATGTCTTATCTTATGACTAAGTTCAATTACTTATTTTTGTTTGTACCTGGAAAATCACCATTCAATGCTGACTGAGGAACATAACTGTTCCTCACTAAGCAGGGGACTTAATATACATGGTGGATTTTCGACAAAGGGTAAAATTGTAAAACTATACTCCAGATTCGGCAACCGGATGAGTATTGAGACTCATGTCTCTCATTAAAGCATGAAATCTCATGTCATAAATATCTGACTGAGAAGGATGTCTCTCAGAGTACGTGTAGGTGTGTAGTCTCTCAGCTGAGGTCACGACACATCTCATGAATACTGAGCAATTTCAGTAATTACTCCGGATCCGGCAATCGGATGAGTATCGAGATTCATGTCTTTGTGCATGAAAGCTCATGCCACCTCTGATGGAGAAAGTCTCTCAGAGAAGATGAAGATGTGTAGTCTCTCACATGAGGCCACGACACATCTCATATTGTATATAATCGAAAGATTGGGCGGCTCCTAGACAGCATGTCTGCTAGTATAGAGCGACAACGTCTTCGGGATGTAACCAGATTTTCCCCGACTATGCAAGAGGAATATGACACTCCAACAAGTTCATATTTCTCAACCCTCGGATAATTAATACTCCTAGACAGGAATCCCTTCTAGTATAGAGCCAGCAATTAATTATCTTAAATCGTCTGAATATCCAGCAAATATTCTACGAGTCATCGTCTGAATATCCAGCAATATTCTACGAGTCGTCAATTAATCGCCTGAATATTTAGCAATATTCTACGATTCATCGTTATATTTCGTTACTTCAATCTGTGGTTCTTCCCAGCAGAATTCCACATGTTAGTAATAAATATTCAACGGAACAGGCATCTGAGCATCGAATAAGCCCTGAAAAAAATGGTGCAAGTGTAATTAGCAGATAATGCACAGACATCATTTTGAATGCGCGACCGAGCATTTCAAAAATACGAACGAACGAGGAACCTATGCAAAATAGGAAGGGAAAATAATAATAATAAAATATTAAACAAAAGCGCCAGGGAAATAGGCTCACCAGCCGGCCAGTCATGCCGTGACTAGTCCCGCGCCCAATTTTATATTTTATCATATTTTTACTATTTTCACGATCTCATGAAAATCCTCTCGTTCGAGCAAATTTCCTTTATTTCAAAGAAATTATCTAAATCACATGATTTTATCAAAAAATAATAAAATTAGGGAAAGATGACGTGGGACCGAGCACCAGCCGGCCATGCCTTGGCCGTGGCCGGTCCCACGCCTCACGTCTCCATTATTTTATTATTTCTCTCAAATTATGAAAATTCCTTGATTTTATGAATTTTCCCTAAAATCATGAAAATTACCTAATTTCATGTATTTTTATCTAAATCACATGATTTTATCAAAAAAATAATAAAATTAGGGAAAGGTGTCACGGGACCGCCAGCCGGCCGGTCATGCCTTGGCCGTGGTCGGTCCCACACCTCACGTCCCATTATTTTATTATTCCTTCTCAAATTATGAAAATTCCTTGATTTTATGAATTTTCCCTAAAATTACCTAATTTCATGTATTTTCTCTAAAATCATGGAAAATATTAAAAAATTAGGAAAACTTGTGGGACCGGGCTCTAGCCGGCCGGTCATGCCCTAGCCGGTCCCACACGTCCATTATTTTATTATTATTTGGTGTTTGGTTTCCTGATTTCATGAAAACTCCCTGATTTCAACAAAATATCTTGGTTTTCAACAAATCCCTTTGATTTTATGAAAAATTATCTAAAATCATCAAAATTACGTAAAATTGGGAAGAGTGCCTTGAGGCCCGCGCCCATTGGTCGGCCGGCCATGCCACGGCCATTGTCGGTCCCACACTCCCATTCCCTATTTTATATTTTAATTTTTGTCTCTCATCTCATGGAAGTTCCCTAATTTCTCCAAACTCTCCAGTTTCATGGAACTTCCCTTAAATCAGAGAAAAATACATAAAACTGGGAAAAGCATGTGGGACCGCGTGTCAGCCGCCCGGCTGTTGTAGTATTTTTCGTGCGGTAAATAAGAGTTCGTTGCTCGGACTTGAAAAGATTTATAAATAAAAATATGTACACAATATTTGTCACAGGATCAAGAGACACTAGGACTCAGGATTCCACCATTAATCATTCACACAATTCATATATTTATTCCAAAAAATTATAGCTCAAATGATATCGACTCTTATTCTTGCCAAAGTAGATTTTTAGAAGATTTATTGTATATCACTAGCATGACGCATCAAAAGCACTAAGACCAAGCATACATCATCATACGATATCACAACCAATTAAGAAAAATCATAAAATAATTTATAAAAAGTGCAAGTAGTCAAAAAAGAATTAAATATAATTATGGTATGCGTAAAGAACGGCTTCCTCCACCATCCCAGTGTTGGGATTTAGCTACTTATATTAATCATGTTCTCAAAATACATTTTTATAGCTCAAAAAGTTGATTAAAAGATGAGAAAATGCTAAAACAGAGATTCGCAACAGTTATAAGCGTTACAGTTCGCTGTATAAACAGAACTGATGTGTAGCAAACAAACGATACCACCTCAGCGCTGTAAACAGGGACACTTCCGCTGTGCTGTTGACGCTGCTGAAAAACGACGGACCTGGCTGGTCCGTTCTTCGTGTTCTTCGGCTCCTTCTTCCTCTTCAACAGCAGCAGGTGGACATTGCTGCTAGTTCTTCTTCTTTGCTCCTGCTGCGTCCCAAAGCTCTCCCAATTCTCTCTCTCCTTCGCTAGCTGACCCAAAGAGCCTTTATATACTGTTTAATGCCTTCAAATCTTCACAATAACTCCCAGTAATCTCCATTAACGTCGGGAATATTTTCTTTGTATTTCATGCAGGATATGGGATTTTCTTCCCTATTTAACTCTTCTACGCGTCTCTGGATTGTCTTAAATTGTTCGTATAATATCATGAGAGAATATCTTCCCAAATATCTTCTCCCAATCTTCACACAGCTTCCGTAATTAACATAATCTTCTAAAATATCTCGGTTCCCTGTTTACTTCCAAACTCGAATTTCTGGCCCAAGTTACTCGATCAAATCGCTTGCATATACCCTGTCTAGTGTATTCAGGCCCAGCCCAACCGTTTCTAGCGATTGAATCTCGCTGAAATCCCTCCAACAATCCGACCCAAAATCAACAGCGTCTGCATTAAGTATTCCCGCCAAAACCAAATTCAAACAAAGAAGATGACCTCCCCCTATCCAGTTCAGGGGTGCGAATAGCAAGTGGTCACCCCTTATCAAGTGGGTGCCCCTTATCCAAAGCATAGAGTCCGAATAACAAATGTCCTCCGGGGATGCTCCGCATAATTTTTCGAGCTGATTTTTCCAAAATTATTTATTTCCAAAAAAATACCTACAAACACACAAAATACCATAATAAGGACGAAAACGAGTACTAACAAAATACACAAAAGAGATGAAAATAGACACATAAATGCGTCTATCAAATACCCCCAAACTTATTATTTGCTAGTCCTCGAGCAAATTTATTCTAGAAAGGAAAATCATTTGAACCCCTAGGTGGCCCTAGTGGAAGAGTGTTGTCTCCGGAGGGTTTACCAGAGGTGTACCCACAAAACCTTTACTCCAGACCCTAACTATCTACGCAAAATCTTGGAAAGCACTAAAGAATCTCCTTGGTTGGCATACTTATTAATTATAGGAGGAAGTACCCTGATGCGAAATTCCAATTACTGTACACGAGTTTTCACTCAAGCATACTAAAATTCATATAAAGTGACAGAGCTCTACTCAGATAGTTGCACTATGGACATCATATTCGGAGTCAAACTAATCATATGGATAGAAAAAGGAGATGGAAATAGAAAAATGTAGATGGTTTTGATGTTAACCAAATGATCGATGTTTCACATATCTGTCTGAAGGCCACTGCCAGAATGAACCTATCCTAATGGACTGAGATACCGGTCTGACTAATATCAACACAACTGGCATATACAAGGGAACCAGTGGTCAATAATCCTAACTCTAGGTCAACACAACTGGCATATACAAGGGTACCAGTGGTCGACTTTATTAAACACACATTTATTTAAGAACTAACAACATGATTTGACCTTGTGGACCCAAGCGCATGTTTCTTGTCAGCAGATTACATGGTAATTCCCGTGGATCCTGCATTCCACGCTTGTTTAGGCGACGGAGACAGGGAGAACACACACATATTGCTATCCAAGTGTTAGTATTTATTCCGATTGGTCTACTGGTCTGGTCTAATTTTTTTTTTTTTTTTTTTTGAAAAGGTAACTCAGTCACTCTATTTCACCCTAGCAAAGGTAACAACTTGAATCGTGTGCCCCACCAAATCACTTGAAATAAAAGAAAACTGAAAATAGAAAGTGAAAAGGACTCGACGAGATATGGCGAAACTATCATGTTATTTCTAACACCTGAGCTCTGTGCTTTTATGAATAGACTCTATAGATGTTTCCATCTAGTCAGATTGGTTCCTCAACTCCTAAAACAAAAATGTTTCCATCCACTTAGATTGGTTAGTGCTATCCTTAATAGGCGTAAATTTCTAGGCTCTGGAGTTTATTTATTGCAACTTAAAACTAACAAAAAGTTTCTTCCCCACCCCCAAACTTAAATCTAACATTGTTCTCAATGTTCTAAAGATGAAACTAAAAGCATGAACAAGGAGAAACTGTTACCATTTGAAGCGAAAGAGTTAAGGAAAGATATTACCGTGTTGCATGAACATGGGATACCTCCCAAGAAGTGCTAAGTTTAAAGTCTTCAGCCAGACTTAGGAAAGGATTAGTCAACTCGAACCATAAAGTAACAGTCGAAATAACTGTGGGTCTTCAAAACTAAATAGAGTTGACCAAAGGAAACTGCAATAAACCAAGAAAGTGAACAAGACTAGCATGCCCTTACTTAGTTTCCTGATTAAGAAATTTATATCTAATTGTGGTTCAGGTTCAGGTTTTATGAAAGGGTCTAAATAGAAAATTTTTATTGGCTGCGTTTCTTCATAGGTGGGATCTGAATCATTAGGTCCTAGAGTCTGGAAAAACTCAAATATGATCTTAGAAGCGCACAATAATAACCTAAATAACTGAGGATCCTCTAAGTCAATAAGATTTGACTTACATAATTGACCACAATGAGAGTAGTGGTCATTCTTAAGCAAATGTGTCGATTCTAATTTCCTAAAGCATTTAGGTTTAGTCTCACAACTTAATATTCGAAACATTTGGAATATAAACGTTCCCACAGTTGGAAGAAAACTATTTGGTGGGAAAACAAAGTCAATCTGGGGATCATAACCTGGGCAAACCACATCAACCAGAGGATGGGTTTATAACGACTGAACTTCTTCCTGGACATCATTAGGTTCGGGAAAACGAGTATGAAGGTAATCTTGTAAAATTTTCGAGGCAGAGATATCAAGTCCTAAGTGAAGGGACTTTCTGAGAGTTAAAGGTAATGCACTAGGAAGGTGATAATCACCCCCAAACTTAGAGTTTTCAGTGTCTCTAGATAGACTAGTTACAATCTCCCTAATTTCTGGATCATTAGATTCTTGAAAATGGTCAATTGATTCTTCTAAGTCAGGTTCATCCTCACTCATCTCTACGAGTTCATCTTCTTCGTCTAAGACTATTGTTTCTAAATCGCTAGACTCTAAAACATTATTCTCAGAATAAACTCGTTCCTCTAAATCATTATCGTCTTTGTAAACAGGAAATACTACATCGTCTAAAACGAGGATATCTCTAGTCAAATCCTCGTCCTTTTGAATAGGTGAATAATTATTAAAATTATTTGGATTTGAACTAGAAATAATATTATCATTGTAAAGCTCAATTGGAGTAACCATTTCCTGATCACTATTCCTACATAAGTATGATTCTCCATCAACACTATCCTCATCATAATAACATGAAAAAGATCGAACCTCATCAAAACAAGTAGTGTTACCAATTCTAACCTCGTCATCTTGATTATGCAAATAACTATCCTCATTTTTAAGGGTATTATTGAAAACACTATATTGGAAAGTAAGATTATTTCGAGCAAGTCTTTCGTTCGTCTCAGCCATCATCTTGAGGGATTCCTCTATAGAAAGTTCACTCATTATTGTAGTTCTTTCGTCTATAATTACACTATTCATCTCAGCTAACTTACGCGTCGACTCAGCTAACTCCCTGAGGGACTCTTCTAAAGGAGGAATAGGAACAGAGGGATCATAAAAAGTACTACTTTTCAATAGTTTGATTGTATCCTCTAGAGACGAAGAACTAGTACTATAATCTTCTTGCTCGTAAGACTGATGCATGTGTGGATAGTAATTGGGCTCACCAGGGTATGACCCATATCCTTCCAAAGGATGGCGTTCCCAACCACTATTCCCAACATGGTCATAAAAAGGATGATGTCCATATTCAAATTCAGGTCGATAATCATTGTATTGGCTTCTATCATACCAGTTCGACATTCTTAATTGCAAGGGAATTCTACACAATCACAAACAAGGCTGACTCGACCAAATCAAACCTATAAAATCTAGCAAACAACAAGCATGATGGCTCCACTTAGATTGTTTTTAGACCAGCTTCTAATCCTTCGAAAGGGAATTGTTACAATTTAAGCAAACCCCTCTGGAATCAATCCGAGTCAAAGTAAGTTGAATCGAGGCGAGGGAAGCTTAGTGGAGCTTTGATACCCAAGGCCTCACCACAGTACAAGGCGGCGCAGTCACGCATTCAACTCACAGAAACCGTCATGAACTTCGAAGTATGCTAAAAGAATAACCAATATCCTTCGAAAATTTTTCCTAACAAGCTCGATACCCTATAGGTCTCTTTCTAATCAGATTTTAAAGCTTGGGTTCGCGTTAGGTTTTGTTCTCCTAAAGCGGGCAAGAAGGGAGCGGTGATGAAATCCAAACCCTTATCTTGTTTAGGCCAGGCCTTGCCATTTACTAGGAAAATAAAGACAGTCCAAATTCGTCCTCAATCAATGATCACCTTAAGGAATACAGTAACTCGCTTACAGGAGATTTGCGAGTGTTTCGGTTGGACTTACCTCCCGTACCAGACGGGGGATGAACCGTTGTCGTCGACTCGGGCCACGACTCATATGCCGTGTGCGAACCCGAGGGGCCGAGACGATATAGTAATCGTCGTCCTTCCCTGCAAACGGTTTGTATTTAAGGGTACCCTTCCGTAGGGTTTAAAAAAAATAAATAAAGTCCAATTGTCCAGAATAAAGTCCAAATAAAAAGTCCAAAAATTACAAAAATTATGAAAAATAAAGCCTATTTACAAATTCTAAAAAAAATAAATAAAAGCTATATACAAAATAATAATAATAATAATAATTAAATCCTAAAAAAAAAATTATGTCTTTTTTTCTTCTCTTTTAGATTTTAGCTTTAAGCTTTTTGTTCCCAAGTCCTTAGTATTCCACTTCGAACCTGCAAATCAAAGACAAAAAGAACGTAAAAAGGAAAAAACATAATAAACCTAAAAAAAAAAAAATCTACCTAAGCACAAGTCCGCGTCGGCGACGCCAAAAGTTTGATGTTTTTTCAAAAGTTGTTGTAGATAGTGGTGAAAACTAGGTTCTTTTCGAACTTGTGAAGGTAACTCTTTTTTTTTAAGATTTAAACAAATAAATAAATGAAGGAAATTAATAGTAATGTCAAGATTTTAGAAAGATGAAGGCTCAGGATTCACTATTACTTCAAGTTGATTGGTTATAAATAATATTTCAGAAATTATTATTAAGCTCTTTTTCTTATTAAATCACTTTTTAATTTAAAAGGTGTCCAAATATTGAGTTGTAATCCTTAAGCATGATTTATCAAAGAATATATTCTAAGCATAAAACATCAAACTGATTCACAAATAATTAAAAAAACCATTTTATCCCTTTTTTTATATTTTTATCCAAGTGAATTAAATAAAATAAATAATTAACGAAATTATAAATAAAAATATTACCAATCAAACATGAGTGAATAGATCCTCCATTGCCTCAATCACCAAGTATTTTAGCCGCTCATCATGTTGGAAAACCTCTCAAAATATTTCATTGATGCTCAAAAGTGTTTTACAATGAAGAGAAAGACAAAAAAATGATATAAAACAGGATTATGCGACCCACAGAAGGCGTCCAGAATCAACGATAGAGATAAAGTGATGTTGTCGTTGAAAAACTATGACCCACGAACGACAGTCGTTGTCTTTGTTGGTAAACGACTGCCTTTGGTAGTCTGTTCTTCCTCTTCTTCTTCCTCCTCGAGCAGCAGCAACAGCAGAACCAGAATCTCTGAAACTTCAATTTTCTTGCCTTGTAGTGCTCTAAACCTCTCCCAATTCTCTCTCCCCTTCGCTAGCTGACCCAAAGAGCCTTTATATACTGTTTAATGCCTTCAAATTTTCATAATAACTCCCAGAAATCTCCATTAACGTCGGGAATATTTTCTTTGTATTTCATGCAGGATATGGGATTTTCTTCCCTATTTAACTCTTCTACGCGTCTCTGGATTGTCTTAAATTGTTCGTATAATATTATGAGAGAATATCTTCCCAAATATCTTCTCCCAATATTCACACAGCTTCCGTAATTAACATAATCTTCTAAAATATCTCGGTCCCCTGTTTACTTCCAAACTCGGATTTCTGGCCCAATTTACTCGATCAAATCGCTTGCATATACCCTGTCTAGTGTATTCAGGCCCATCCCAACCGTTTCTAGCGATTGAATCTCGCTGAAATCCCTCCAACAATCCGACCCAAAATCAACAGCGTCTGCATTAAGTATTCCCGCCAAAACCAAATTCAAACAAAGAAGATGACCTCCCCCTATCCAGTTCAGGGGTGCGAATAGCAAGTGGTCACCCCTTATCAAGTGGGTGCCCCTTATCCAAAGCAGAGAGTCCGAATAACAAATGTCCTCCGGGGATGCTCCGCATAATTTTTTTCGAGCCGATTTTTCCAAAATTATTTATTTGCAAAAAATACCTACAAACACACAAAACACCATAATAAGGACGAAAACGAGTACTAACAAAATACACAAAAGAGATGAAAATAGACACATAAATACGTCTATCACTGGCCATGCCCTAGACGTGGCCGGTCCCACACCTTGTGATTCCTTGTTTATTTATTATTTTCATCATCTCATGTATTTTTGCCGGTTTCAGCAAAACCATGGATTTTGCATATTTTCTCCAAATGTTGCTCAAACGTGCATCAGAAAATATCAAAATTCTCAGGACTAAAGCACGGACACTATGATGACACGGGCACATCCCCTTGACCGACCAAGGGTGACCCTGAGGCTTGCAAACAGCTGGTCTCGCATGTTTTAATGATTTTAACCTAATTTGCTCAGTTGCTCATATTAGGTTCGAACTCTTTCCAAACAATTGGAAGTTCGCTCAAACGACCATCTACTGGTCCCACGACCATCAAGAGCCGGTCTCATGACCTCTTGGTTGGCCCCTCATATTTTCTACATCAGGTTTTATGATGTGTTGCTCACACGAGCATTATTTCAGTAAATGATTAAACCAGCATTTAATCATTCTTTCACCAATTGGTCCTCAAGAGACTTTGGTATTTTTTGCTCATTCGAGCATCTGGGCGTTATATGGTGAACCTGTCATCCCATGTAGCCGGTCCTATGTGATTTGCAGTAAATCATCATCTCGGTAAAATTAGGGTTTTGAATCCATAACTCTGCAGAAACGTGATTCTGATTCGAACACTCTGATAATTTTATGTCGATTCCATGATTAACATTCGTATTTATTTTGCTCGACTCAGAAGTCAGTAACTTAAATTAATATTTTATTTGGTCCAGCTACCAACAATTCATCAAAAGAACAATATTTGTTCAAACTAGTAATATTTGCTCGAACTAGCAATATTCGCTCGAGCCGGCAATATTTACTCAATTAGCAATATTTGCTCAGACTAGCAATATTTGCTCAAATCAAAGAATATGGGTTCAGCTATCAATATTCAACAATTTAGCAACACAGTTTTGCTCGTTTTAGGTTATGATGATACCTCGTCTCAGCAGACACGTTAAAGTCATGAGTTTCGAAACATTTACTCACACATGTTCAACTCAGCGCTACATGGACTCATCGTCCCATAAAGTCAGCAACTGACTCCAAAATCACGAGATTTCAATCGTGTCACATGGGGGGATATTAACTAGGGTTTTGGTCTGGCGGTCTACGGCACGTGTGTTCACCCGCGATGAGAATGTGAGCAAGTCGTGCAATCAGTTGGAAGAGTCAGCAAAGTAGTGGGTGGAAAGTTAACCAAGTCTCCGCACGATGAGTAATTGGTTTTAACATGATTTCCCCATTTCCCGTTCTCTGATTCCAGCAACTGTCACACTTCATGGGATCATGGTGTTTTCAACTCCGGCATTATAAAATTTCCTGAATCCTGATTGAAAAGACAGAAGTTTTCGAACATTCGAACAACATTTGCCAAAACGAGCAATTTCTCAGCAAAAGTTCATACAGACAATCTTTCGTCTACATGAACTCACAGAAATTACTCTCAATTGAGCAAAATTCAACCATTCAGAGCATTTTCATGTCCAAAGAAATCCTTCTTTTCTTTTGAAATTAAGGTCGCTCTTGTTGTTCCTTCGGGAATGACATATTATGGGGGAGAGTCTTAATTGAACTTGTGCTTCATTTCCAAATCTTTGTGGGGAATGCGGTTGTGGAATATTATACGGGTTATCTTGTATCTTTATAAACTCCTTGATGAATGCATTTAGCTTCGGCTATATGATTGCATCTAAGTAAGATGATATGTGCTTTCTTTTGGTCATGAAATGTCTCTTTCGGAAATTTCATTAGGATCCCGTTTTTGTACCTTTGCCAATTTTATTGACAAAAAGGGGGAGAATTAATACGTAGTTCACACTACAAATACATATGGTTTTCGGATCATTATGTAAGGGGGAGTGGTTTCCATGTGAGATGGAGTATTGACTAAGGGGGAGTCATACATATCACCATAGTATTCTTGTCGAAGTTGTGATACAATTGAACTTTGATGTTGTATAATAATACTATGACACTATATAACAATGATTGTGAACTCTTGTTTTCTCATTGTTATAGCTACGGATTTTCAACAAACGATGATGATGAACTTACAACCTTTGGGATCATTGGAGTACTTGGAAGTGACGAAGATTTCGAGTAGTGTTGAAGATTAGGCATGTTGAATAGGAGCTACAAAAGTTAATTCATTTATTTTTTGTATTCCATATGTATTGATAGTTTTGTCACTAAAATTGACAAAGGGTGAGATTGTTAGAGTTTTAATCGGTCGAACTCACATGCGTTTCTATCTCAAGCATGTTTGTCAATGTTAGTGATCAAAACTATAAGTCTTGATTTCTAATCTACTATAGCTAAGTCTCGGACTAGGATAGAAACTGTAGTTGAGCTCAAGAACTCCATGGCAATCATCATACAAGACGAAGGACTACTCAAGGAACTGGTGGAACTTCATTGACTAAAAGGTCTGTGGAGACTTGAACTTATCTATCACTCAAAAGTCTATCTACTCTATCTCATATCTTTGAGACAAAAGTTATTTTGCTATATAGACTTTGATTATACACATTTTCTATTTCGATCCGAGTTTATCTCGCCTATCTATTTCTCGAAATATGTGTTGGTAAGCTTTTGCTTTGGCCAAGTTCATCTTTACCTAGTGACGAAAGTCATGATACGTTTCAATCACTTTGAAAATTGCTTACTTTGACGAAAAATAGTTTGTGAATAACAACTATATAATAACGTCCTCTAAGAATGTTTCAATAATTGAAATGAGAGTTTAGATTATATAACCAATGATGGATATAAGCATTTCGTGGAAACACATATATGTATAAGTCCTTTTTCCTTGAACCGAAGTTTGCGAACTTTGTTGATCAAGAGAACCGGAACAAGAACCGTGAACTCAGTCCGCAAACCCAGTCCGCGAACTGGCGGAAGTTCTCGACCCGAGAAAATTTGCTGGAGTTTGAGAACTCTTTCCGGTAACTTAAGTCCGCGAACTAAGTCTGCGAACTTAAGTTGGTTATATCTAAAGGCGATTGTTTGTGAACTTATTTATATTAACCAAGGAATGCAAAATGCAAACCGTGGCTATAAGGTTCATGAACCGATTCGAGTAAATCAAATCGTTTTTGCTTCGATTGTGTCTTGTGTAGTTACATAAGATTTCCTTGCAATTGAACAACTCTCTAACTAATTCATTTGAGTCATTTGAACTAGTTATGGTGAAGAAGAATATGGTTGATATGAAAGTGCTCATATGGCTAACCATTTGGTTAACTATTGTTGAACCAACAAATGTACATGTTTGGGTACGGTTACACAAACCTAAAATCGTGCATTTCATTTGTGTGTAACAAGCTAAGTTTTTGATCCAACGGTTGAAAGATATTAGATTGAATCTAATCAGGTTTTCATCTAACGGTGAATATTGAATGCTTTGTTACGAAGCTAACATTGATTGCAAACCCTAATTTGAAAGACTATATTAGGGAGAACTCGAGAAACTGGGAAACCTAATCCCCACACCTCATGTGTGATACTAGTTGTATTAGCTAGAGTCGATTCTCTTTTAACCTCAGGTTTCTTCTTGAAAACCAGGTTAACGATTTAAATACTTCATTGGGATTGTGAAGCCAGACCGATACTACTTTCTCGTAGTTGTGTGATCTGATCTTGCTGATTCTATCGTTTTGAGTATAATCGTAACGATTAACTTGACATTAATATCTCTGATAAGCAAGATATAAAAGTAGTCACAAACATCTTCGTCTCATCGTTTGTGATTCCACCATATCTTCTTTCGCCGCGTCGATTAAGATTATTATGAGGTGATTGATAATACTAGGCTGTTCTTCGGGAATACAAGTCCGGTTTATCAATTGGTTCCTGTTCACCTTGATTTATCAAAAGACGAAACAAAACTTGTAGGTATTTCTGTGGGAGACAAATTTATCTATTCCTGTAGACTTTTCTGTGTGATACAGATTTGTTTATTAAAGTCTTCGACTTTAGGTCGTAGCAACTCTTAGTTGTGGGTGAGATCAGCTAATGGAATCAAGTGCATAGTATCCTGCTGGGATCAGAGACGTAAGGAACGCAACTTGTTGTAGTTTTGAAAGTGGTAGTAAAAGTTCGTAGCTCGGACTTGTAAAGATTTAAAAATAAAAATATATACGCAATATTTGTCACATGATCAAGAGACACTAGGACACAAGATTCCACCATTAATCATTCACACAATGCATATATTTATTCGAAACAATTATAGCTCAAATCATAAGGACTCTCATTCTTGCCAAGGTAGATTTTTAGAATATTTATTGTATATCACTAGCATGACGCATCAAAAGCACTACGACCAAGCATACATCATCATACGATATCACAACCAATTAAGAAAAATCATAAATCGATTAATAAAAAGTGCAAGTAGTCAAAAAAGAATTAATATAATTATCATATACGTAAAGAACGGCTTCATCCATCATCCCAGTGTTGGGGTTTAGCTACTCATATTAATCATGTTCTCAAAATACATAATTGATGCTCAAAATTTGATTAAAAGAGTGAAAAAGTATAAAACAGTGAATCTACGACCCACAAAAGGCGTCACAAATCAACGATAGAGTTGTACTGCTGTAAAACAACGATACTTATCTGCTGCTGTTGATGCTGCGGAAAATAAGACTGCTCTGCGCAGTCTGTTCTTCGTGTTCTTCAAGGTCCTCTAATGGCAGTAGCAGCAGGTGGGAATTGCTGTTAATCCTTCTTCTTCGCTCCTCTGCGTCCCAAACCTTCCCCAAACTCTTGATAACCCTTCTAGGACTCATGTATCTCCTATTTATACATTCCAGGCGCATCAAATCTCGCCATTAATTCCTCAAAATCTTCACAGTAAAGGAAAATTATTCTTGGGAATAATTTCTTATTTTCTTTCTCTTCATGCGTTAATTGTCTTGATAATTTCCACAATATGTTGATATGCAACCTAGGAGAATATCTTCACTTAACTTCCACAACCCATGCAACATCTTTACGTAATTTTCTTTCCAAGTTTAACCGATATCTCTTCTTTCCTGCTTTAATCGAGAATCAATTATCTGGCCAAATTTGATCGATCCCAACCACCACAATATCTTCTTATATCCATATCACATATACCCATTAAGTTTCAGAGATTTAATCTCCTTATAACACCTTCAGAAATCGATTGGAAAATTTACCAGTGTATAAAGAAAATTTCCCGCCAAAATTTATTTTTGAATTTGAGAAGAAGGGTGCCCCTTAACCAGAGCTGGGGTGGAAATAGTAATTTTCCTGGGTTCCTCAAGCACATTTCTGGGGCGTTTCCGGTGCATTTCTGGGGTGCCTTTAGTAATTTTCTCCGGGGTGTAAAACACCACTTTTTGAGCCCATTTCGCCGCAAAGGCTTATTTCTCTAAAAACATCTACAAAAACACAAAATAACACAATAAGTACTTAATCGAGTCTAACAATACAGAATATTGAGAACAAAATAGACACATAAATGCGTCTATCACAACTGTACCTTGAATCAGTGTGAGATTGATTGGGGTTCAACTACAGTCCAGACTGAAGTTAGTTTGTAGTAGGCTAGTGTCTTTAGCGGCTTAATACAGTGTAGTGTTCAATCTGGACTAGGTCCCGGTGTATTTCTGTATTTGCGGTTTCCTCGTTAACAAAATTCTGGTGTCTGTGTTATTTCTATTCCGCATTATATTTTGTTATATAATTGAAATATCACAGGTTGCGCGTTAGAATCAATCAATTGGAAATCCGACCTTTGGTTGTTGATTGAAATTGATTGATACTTGAACATTGGTGTTTGGTACCGCTCAAGTGATTTCTCTTGTATTCAATTAGACTCGCAGATTTATATTTGCTGGAGAAAGAATTGAATCAAGAAAGAGAGATATAACTCTTTGATATACTTTGTTAAGATTGAGTCTAGTTGATTCTCTTGAAAGTATATTGGAGTTTGTCCATACAGATTGCTAATCGAAATATTGGGTGAGGTTGTTGTACCCCCGCTTTTTCAAGGGCCAACGTTGAAAATGACTTCCTAACAATGCCGGAATTATACACAGATCACTTATGTGTCAGAAAAAGAAAGAGTACCGGCATTGTCTAGAAAAGCGTATCCATGCCGGAATTCTAAATTCCCTTGGTCTGGAAAAAAATTTGTTTACCGGCATTGTTGTTACAATTTCGGTCGTGCCGGTTCTGAAAAAAAAAAACATAAAAATTGCAATGTTTGACATGGATTAACCAATATAATATGTTCTAAGCCAAAAACAAATGAAATAAACATCTCCAAAGTTTAGCAAGACACACAGAATAACATAAGCAAAGACTAGATTGTTTAACAAACCATATGTAAAGTTAAGATGTTCATATCCGAAAACAAATGAAACAAAGATCTTCAAAGTTTAGCAAGACACACAAACAAACATAAACACACACTAGATTGTTCAAATACATAACTAATAATACCATAAAAGAAACATTATCAAAAATCTTAGATCACTCGGTCCTTGGTTTCTTTTGAACCCTTTTCTTTGTTTCCTTCCACAAGGCCTTTGCACTTGGATCTTCAATTTTGTCTATCTTTTCCTCGACATTCTTCATTTATGCCTGGGTCAGCACCTCTCCTTTCTTTTTCTTGTACGTAAACTAGTTTCCCAATTTACCTAGCCGCGAATGTTGTTGTCATATTTTTCCATTAATATGTAAACTTTTATAAGTTTATAGATATAAAATCAAATAATAGGAAGTGAATCAGAATTACGTACCAACAACGTGAGGGTATTTTGAAGTGTGGGTACAGTAAGTTCATCTGGAGTTCTGGAAGGAGGTTTTTCTCGTGGAGGCACTTCATGGCCGGGCGTACAATATAAGGATGCGAGTACCTCAAACGACCTCCGAGGAAGTTTCGTTCCGACTCATAACCGTTTTCCGCCAATTCCCAACCAACCCTATCAAGCACTAGTTGTTGTTCTTCCCTTTCATTCCAATGTACAAGTAGAGGAGTAGGTTTGTAAACTACCAGCGTATGATGTTCATCTGATAGACATTCAGGAAAGTCATGAGAGAAATCCTGGTTAGATTTACCTGTAATTTTTTTTCTGTTTGTACCCAAGTTGGCGCATCACACGGAGAGGGTAGTTCATAACAAATCCTTTTGGATGAAACAATGGTCTGTTGTAAAATGCTACATTGTCATTGGTAGCTCAAGGAATGAGACCTAAAAACTACAACCTATGTTTTACCTACAAGTATACAGGGTCTTGATGAAGATAGAATGTAAATAGAGGTTTGTCCACAGGGACTTGGAGGATTTGCTAAAGTTTTCTAAATTTCTAAAGTTATCTGAATTCAAAAGAAGGTACTAAGGTTTTTGATTCCACTACTTGACCCTAGGCTAAGGAAATTATGATGCAATGTATGTCTTGTTCTTTCATGAAAGACTACAATGAGGATTCTACTAACTATCCTAACCAAATTACC
The DNA here is from genome assembly GCF_003573695.1 of Papaver somniferum. Taxonomy (NCBI): domain Eukaryota; kingdom Viridiplantae; phylum Streptophyta; class Magnoliopsida; order Ranunculales; family Papaveraceae; genus Papaver; species Papaver somniferum. The sequence continues at coordinate 60,536,128 of NC_039364.1, read as the reverse complement.
CCTAGCATCAGTTGTCTTTAATCAGCACAACTAATCACAGGCATTTAGCTCCTCTAGCTAGTTTATCTTAAGGAAATCTCTCTAGTGGATTGAATTCTTGGCCAAAGACCTAGCTCCACTCCTAGTATCAGCTGTCTTCTAACAGCACAGGTGATCACAAGCAGGTAGCCCAAATGGCTAAGCATTCATCCTAAGGCAATTCAGCTCAATAAAAGAACATACAAATACATTAACATTCCTAGCATATGATCAAGAGCTTCCTCTAAACCCTAGCAAGTGAATTAGAACATGGACATGCTTGTAATCATGATACTAACAGGTATAAACATGCTCCACATTACACATCATACAATTCACATTCAACCTTTATGCATAAGAGAGATTCAACATGGATGAATTGAAAATGAATTTTGAAATTAATATTGAACTGCAAATATTGCTCACTGGCTAGCCCAGAGATGCCGAATTTCACAACCCCTAACACCCTTTTATAGTTACAACAAAAAAAATTCCAAAATCCCCAAATCAGTGAAATTAGGGTTCTGACAAAAAGTGAGATTAAATCACCTAATACATTGAAAACTACTCGAAAACTTTCACCCATGCCCCTAATTAGACGTACACTAACTTTCCCCCAAAAATCCCCAATTTATGAAATTAGGGTTTTATAAAAAATCCTTACCTAATCTCTGAAAACGACTGATAGCTCTCACCCATGCTTCCTTCTCGTCTGCTGATGTTACCCATGCCTTTGATTTATCCTCTAACCTCACCTATTTCATCAACTCCTAACCTAGGGTTCCTGTGAGATGAAACGATTAGGAGGTGATGTTATAAGTGGCTAGAAAGGCAGGTCTTGGTTGTTAGAAGTGATGATGGCTCGAGTGGTGGTGGTTGAGTGATTTTTGGGTTATGGTGGTGGTGATGGAGACAGCGTCGCTGTTGCAGAAGAGGGGAAGAAGGAGATGGCTCGATGGGTTTTGGCTAGGGTGTGTTTGTTTTGGGTATAGGGTATTTGGTTGTTTGGGTGTTGAGCAGACCCATCAAATCTTGATGTTTTGTGAGGGGAATCCGTAGGATGATAGGATGAGGGAAAGATCCAACGATGTGATGTAAATGGATGTGGAGCGACCGTTGGATATGGAATACATCAAAACTGACGGTCCAAGATGGAGTTAGGTGTTGTAGTGTTTGACAGGAGCTTCAGACTTCGATGAACGACGGTGAAGCGACCGTAGGATGCTGAGATGATCCAATCTGACGGCTGAAGATGAATGCGGGTATGGATATTGGAAATGGGTTTGGGTGAGGGTTTTGGGCCTTGGGTATGCCAAGCCCATATCTTCTTTAAGAACAATTCTTCCTCTTCAAGCCCACTTCTAGCCTTTTGGTCTTGTGCACAACATTCTTCGCGGCTTCCTTGTGTAATTCCTCCCGGCTTTTCACTACTTTTCTGCTCTTTTCGCTCCGCTATTCATCCAAACTTTATTTATTACCTAAAAATGCAAAATTAATTAATAAAAATATTTATTCTTGAAAACAATGAAAATACAGAATATGGGATAAAATGTAGAATTAATGCACAAAAATATGAGTTAAATGCCAAGAAAAATATATAGAAATATGCACTTTTTAGCACTCATCAAATACCCCCAAACCTCAATTTTACTTGTCCTCAAGTAAAACAAAACTAAGGAAATCCTAACTATACCACTGTCGCTGGTCTCTCGAATGCATTTAGCGTATGCACTAAGCCTTTTGAACCACTAAGTATCCCTAGTGGACGAGTGAAGTCTCGTGAAGGTTTGCTTAGAACGTACCTACAAAGTTCTAGGACAAAATATAAGCTCAGATTCCATCAAATGTGACATGTGCAAGACAGTTTAAGCTCACAGCAAAATGGAGATGTCAATCTAGCTATCAAAGGCACAATCCTAGCACTGATAACAAATAAAGACATGTGATAAGAGTGTAAAGTGTATCTACACATGTGTAAAGAAAGATCGGATGTTATGACTACTAATCACCAAGAGATAGTTTCTCAGGCTAAGAACCGAGGTCGAAATCTAGCTAGCTGTCCGGACTTTACGAGAATTGTGAATGAGTTGGAGGTATTTCACAATTACTCGCGTTGTACATCAATGGCTTGCACCTTTCCTTGCTTATTACAATGAAACAACAAAATGACTCTTTACATGACTCTTATTTACTACTCTCTTTTATTTTTGGATAAGAGAGAACTATTTTCTTTACATGACACAAATGGAATTTGAATACTTGATTTTTTTTTTGTATTTTTCTGAATATTTTTTTTTTTTCTGAATATATACATCGTTTTTTTTTTATAATTTTTTATTTTCATTTTTCATTTTTTTCAAAAAGAGGGAGGAGTTTTGTTTTCAATTATAGCATGTTATAAGGGTATATACTGATTATCACCCCTAAACCTAAATTAAACAGTGTCCTCAATGTTTAAATAGTGCAAAAGAAATAACTGTACAGAAAAGGAAAAACATAAAATAAAATGGAACGTTCAACCTGGTTTATGTACAAGGGTGGACCAATCAGGACGCATAGACGGGATCATCCAGATCGGTTGCCTCAATGTCAGGCGGAAGTGGTTCAAGGAACGGTTTCAATCGCTGCCCATTCACTTTGAAAATGTTCTTGTTGGAGACATCTTCAAGTTCCACAGCTCCATGAGGGAATACCGTGCGTACTAGGAACGGGACGGTCCATCGGGACCGCAATTTTCCTGGAAAAAGATGCAGCCGAGAGTCGTATAACAAAACTTTCTGACCCGGTGTGAATGACTTGCGCAGAATACGCTTATCATGAAACAACTTCATCTTTTGCTTATACAGCTTGGAACTGTCATAATCCTCATTCCTTAATTCTTCTAACTCATTGAGTTGAAGTTTCCGTTGTGCACCCGCCTTGTCGAGAGAAAAGTTAAGTTTATTGATAGCCCAGTAAGCTCGATGTTCTAATTCCACAGGAAGATGACATGGCTTTCCATACACCAGACGATAAGGGGACATGCCAATTGGTGTCTTATAAGTTGTTCTATAGGCCCACAAAGCATCATTCAATCTCAATGACCAATCTTTCCTTGACGGGTTGACCGTATTCTCCAGAATGTGCTTAATTTCCCTATTAGAAACTTCTACTTGTCCGCTTGTCTGAGGGTGGTACGGAGTTGCAACCTTGTGGGTTATGCCATACTTGCGTACTAAAGACTCAAAGTACTTATTACAGAAATGTGAACCACCGTCACTGATTATAGCTCTAGGGGTACCAAAACGTGAAAATATGTTCTCCTTCAGAAATGAGAGTACCACCTTGTGGTCATTCGTCTTGGTTGAAACAACTTCAACCCACTTCGAAACGTAATCAACAACAACTAGGATGTATAATTTGCCTTCAGAAATAGGAAATGCACCCATAAAGTCGATCCCCCACACATCAAATATCTCAACGATCAAAATCGGATTCAACGACATCATGTTTCTCCTCGAGATACTTCCTAGTTTCTGACAGCGCTCACAAGCAATACAATACTCATGGCAGTCTCTAAAAAGCGATGGCCAGTAAAACCCACACTGCAGGATCTTTGCAGCGGTCTTCTTGGCACTGAAATGCCCTCCACATGCTTAGTCATGACAGAAAGATATCACATCTTTCTGTTCCATGTCGGGTATACATCTCCTAATGATTTGGTCTCGGCAGTACTTAAACAAATATGGGTCGTCCCAAAGGAAATGTTTAACTTCAGCCAAGAACTTGGAGCGGTCTTGTCTCGACCAATGTGAGGGCATTCTACCTGTAGCAAGGTAGTTAACAATGTCGGCAAACCAAGGAAGGTTTGACACAGACATCAATTGTTCATCAGGGAATGATTCTCTAATCATCTCAGATTCATCAATAGACTCACTAGTTAATCGGGACAAGTGATCAGCAACCACATTCTCACAACCTTTCTTATCACGTATTTTGATGTCGAATTCCTGTAATAAGAGTATCCATCGAATAAGGCGAGCTTTAGCATCCTTCTTAGAAAGAAGATACTTCAAAGCCGCATGGTCAGTGTATATGATGATCTTAGATCCTATCAAATAAGATCTAAACTTGTCTAATGCAAATACCACGGCAAGTAACTCCTTCTCGGTAGTCGAATAGTTGAGTTGAGCATCATTAAGAGTTTTACTAGCATAGTATATCACATATGGTAGTCTATCAACACGCTGTCTTAAAACAGTGCCAACGGCATAATCAGAGGCATCACACATTAATTCGAACGGTAGTTCCCAGTTGGGTGGTTGGAAAATAGGAGCTGAGGTGAGGAGATTCTTGAGTTCTTCCCATGCCTTCACACAAGCAGCATCAAAGTTAAAGACAACATCTTTGACAAGTAGATTACACAAAGGTCTTGAGATTTGGCTAAAGTTTTTGATGAATCGCCGGTAGAACCCAGCGTGACCTAAAAATGATCGAATCCCCTTCACAGAGTGGGGTTGTGGTAAATGTTGAATGAGGTCGACTTTAGCTTTATCTACTTCAATTCATTTTTCCGAAACGATGTGTCCTAGAACTATGCCGGAGTTTACCATGAAGTGGCATTTTTCCCAGTTTAAAATCAGATTATTTTGCTTACATCTAGACAACACAAGGACCAGATGGTCCAAACATTCATCAAAAGAGGAACCAAACACAGAGAAATCATCCATAAAGATCTCGAGAAAACTATCTATCATGTCTGAAAAAATGCTCATCATGCAACGCTGAAAAGTAGCAGGTGCATTACACAGCCCGAAGGGCATACGTCTAAAAGCAAATGTCCCAAATGGACACGTAAATGTAGTTTTTTCCTGATCTTCCGGTGCAATGTGAATTTGGTTATAACCGGAAAAGCCATCTAGAAAACAGTAGTGACTGTGTCCAGACACACGTTCTAGCATTTGGTCTATGAAGGGAAGGGGGAAGTGATCTTTTCTTGTCACTGTGTTCAACTTCCTGTAGTCGATACATACTCGCCATTCTGTGGTTGTACGTGAATGGACTAACTCATTCTTTTCGTTCCGAACTACAGTAATGCCTGACTTCTTAGGCACAACTTGAATGGGACTAACCCATTTACTATCTGAAATCGGATATATGATACCCGCATCAAGTAGCTTCAAGATCTCACTCTTAACAGCGTCTCTCATGTTAGGATTAAGTCTCCTTTGCATTTCCCTAGATGGTTTGGAATTCTCTTCAAGATTAATGTGGTGCATGCAAATGGTGGGACTTATCCCTTTGAGATCTGAAATGGTCCATCCTAAGGCTTCTTTCTGCTCCTCAAGTACTCCTAAAAGTTTGTTTTCCTGTTCTATGTTTAATCGTGAAGAAATGATAACAAGTAAAGTATCAGAAGGAACTAGAAATGCATACTTCAAAGTATCAGGTAATGGTTTCAATTCCTGTTTGGCCTTAGGAGACTCATCCGAAGATATAACAGACTTCTCAGAAAGTGGGAGTTGTTCCACTATAGTCTGCCATTTAGTGATGTCCATTTGAGGTACAGATTCGAGCAATGATTGGACTTCACCAATGTATTCATCATCATACAACTCCAAGTTAACATCTTCCAAACATGCTTGCAAGGGATCTTTTGACATAATGCCAGTCAATGAATCTTGTATCAAACTCTCAATCATATTGACCTCATGTACATCCTCATCATCAAGATTCACATGCTGTTGACTAACATTAAAAAAATTCAGCTCTACAGTCATGTTTCCAAAAGACAGCTTCAACACTCCATTACGACAATTGATGATCGCATTAGACGTCGCCAAGAAAGGACGTCCTAAAATGACAGGAATGTGACTATCAGGGTTTTGTACAAGTTGAGTGTCTAAGACAATAAAGTCTACAGGAAAGTAGAACTTATCAACCTTAATCAAAACATCCTCAATTACACCTCGAGGGACTTTGACGGATCGGTCCGCCAATTGGAGAGTTATGGGTGTTGGCTTCAATTCTCCAAGACCTAACTGCGCATAAACAGAATATGGCAGGAGGTTCACACTTACACCTAGATCTAATGAAGCTTTATTGACCATGTGGTTTCCTATAGTGCAAGAAATTGTTGGACAACCTGGGTCCCTAAACTTAGGTGGAGTTTTGTTCAGAATGATGGAACTCACCTGTTCAGATAAGAAAGCACGTTTGTGCACATTAATCTTGCGCTTTTGAGTGCACAAGTATTTGAGGAATTTGGCATATGCAGGGATTTGCTTAATTGCCTCAAGAAAAGGAATGTTGATGTTGACTCTTTTGAACAGTTCTAACATCTCATTGTAGTGGGTGCTTATCTGTTGGCGAACTAACCTCTGAGGATATGGAGCAACATGAGCATTAGGAGTTAGAGGGATATTCACAACAGTGGGATTGTCGGCTTCACTAATGTGCTCAGGCTCCTTTTCTAAGTTGGAGGTGTTCTTTGGTGGTGCAGGCAATGATATGTTTGGCTCAGATTCATTTGATTGTGGTATGCCTACATTGTTCTCAACAATCTTACCACTTCGGAGAGTGGTGATGGAATGGATTTGATCGGGTGAGGTTCCATTGCAAGATGATGTGCCTGCTTGAAATATCCTCTTTGGATTTTGTTGGGGCTGGCTAGGAAGTTTACCTTTTTCTCTTGTATTCAGTGCATCGCAAATTTGACCCATCTGTAGTTCTAGAGCGGAGACTCGTTGATCAGTTGCTTTCTCATTTTCATCAGATGTTGGGTCAACTGATTGATACTCTCTTCGATGCTAGACAATTTCTTGTCAGCAGTGTATTGAGGGTACGACTGCTGTTGAGGATTTTTAGGGTATTGATAGCCTTGATTGTTTTGATAGCTTTGAGTGGGTTGAGATGGTCCTCCTTAAATGGGTCCTTTAGACCATGAAAAATTGGGGTGGTTCCTCCATCCTGGGTTGTAGGTCTGTGAATAAGGGTTATGCTCTTGTTTTTGAAACATAGCATGTGCCTGTTCCAGCCTAGATTCTTGGAATGCATGCATTTCCGGACAATCACTGACCTGATGGTCAGAACCGTTACATATATCACAGATATCCATTTCGACATGTTCACAGAAAGCAGTGGTAGAAGGTTTTACGTTTTTCTGAAGTTCTAACGCTTCTATTCTTCTTGCTAGTGCTGCCATTTTTGCATTTCCCTCAAAATCAGACTCAATTCTATGGACCTTATCTACAGGTGTAGTCTTTTTAGGTTCACGAATGGACTCCCACTATTGAGTTTTTTCAGCAACTTCAATTAGGAAAGCCCAAGAGTCATCAACACTTTTATCTGTGAAGAGTCCATTGCACATAGACTCTACAATTGTTCGGGTGGAGACATCTAAACCTTCATACAAAATTTGCACAAGTCTCCATTTTTCAAAACCATGATGGGGACACTTGAGCAACAATTCATTGAATCTCTCAAGATATCTAGCTAAGGTTTCACCTTCTAATTGTACAAAGCTGTTCAAATTTTGATGAATTGTCGCAGTCTTGTGATTAGGGAAGAACTTTTTGAAAAACTCTTTTGTGAGGTTGTCCCATGTCCTAATTGACTGTGGATGTAAGGCATACATCCATGACTTGGCCTTTTCCTTCAAAGAGAAAGGAAATAGTCTCAATTTTAGGGTTTCGTCAGACATCTGAGTGAAACGTATAGTTCCACAAATCTCCTCGAATTCTCTCACGTGATGGTAAGGGTTTTCGTTTTCAATTCCTCTAAACACGGGAAGCATTTGTATTGTGCTCGATTTTAGCTCATAATGACCAGTAGCTTCTGGTAAAACAATGCACGAGGGTTGGCTTGTCCTTGTGGGGTACATGTAATCCTTGAGACTACGGGGTTCTTCCATTATCTCAGGTTGGTCCGGTGTGTTTTCCTCAGAAGATGTGGGTATGTCAATTGGGTCTATTGGATTGATTCTAATTAGTCGGTTTGATTGGTCTCTAAAGGTCACAATCATATCCTAATAAGATCATTAATCAATGAAATAACAACTAACAAGCCCACAGTCAATGAAAAAAAAAAAACACGACCTAAAATTTGGTTTTGTTGGGTTTTGGTTTCACAATGGGTTTTGGTTTATAAAATGTAGAGCCCAAATTTTTGGTTTGAAAGGGTTAGAAACTTTGGTTTAAAATGGGTTTAGAAAATTTTTGGATTAATTGGGACAAAGCCCAACCAACTAAAAGGCTTTTGGTTCTTGGGTTCTTTGAAGAATTTTGGTGAGAAAAATCTTAACTCACGGCCCAACAGAATTTTGTTGCCTCTAAGCCCAGCGAATTGTTTTTGTAAGGTTAGGAGCCCAATGGATGGGATATAAACCTATAGTCCAAATTAAAGTGCAAGCCCACAAAAGAAAAGAAAAAGTAACAAACAAATAATTACAAGCCCATAAAAGAAAGAGAAAAAGAAAAAGAAAAAGAAAAATAAAAATTATTACAAGCCCAAATAGAAAATAAAGAAAAAGAAAAACTAAAATTATTACAAGCCCAAATATAAATACTTAAATACAAGCCCAAAGAAATTTAATGAGGCCCAGTTGGGTTAGCTCATGGGTTAGGCTTACTTGATTTTTGGAAGGAAGCCCAAATTTGGGCTTTTTATCCCTTTTTTTGTTGCACTAGCCCACTTGGGCTTGGATCTTCCTTAGCAACCTTAATCAACAGCTCAGCAGAATTGCACCAGCAGCTTCACAGCAGCAGCAAGCAGGAGGGAGCAGCAACAACAGCTTCACAGCAACAGCAACAACAGCTTCACAGCAGCAGCAAATAAGGAAGTTGCAGGTCAGGAACAAGCAAGATTAACAAGAAAGAAAACAGAAAACAAGCAAACCGCTACCGAGTCCCCGGCAGCGGCTCCAAAAACTTGGTAGCTCAAGGAATGAGACCTAAAAACTACAACCTATGTTTTACCTACAAGTATACAGGGTCTTGATGAAGATAGAATGTAAATAGAGGTTTGTCCACAGGGACTTGGAGGATTTTCTAAAGTTTTCTAAATTTCTAAAGTTATCTGAATTCAAAAGAAGGTACTAAGGTTTTTGAGTCCACTACTTGACCCTAGGCTAAGGAAATTATGATGCAATGTATGTCTTGTTCTTTCATGAAAGACTACAATGAGGATTCTACTAACTATCCTAACCAAATTACCCCTAGCATCAGTTGTCTTTAATCAGCACAACTAATCACAGGCATTTAGCTCCTCTAGCTAGTTTAGCTTAAGGCAATCTCTCTAGTGGATTGAATTCTTGGCCAAAGACCTAGCTCCACTCCTAGTATCAGTTGTCTTCTAACAGCACAGGTGATCACAAGCAGGTATCCCAAATGGCTAAGCATTCATCCTAAGGAAATTCAGCTCAATAAAAGAACATACAAATACATTAACATTCCTAGCATATGATCAAGAGCTTCCTATAAACCCTAGCAAGTGAATTAGAACATGGACATGCTTGTAATCATGATACTAACATGTATAAACATGCTCCACATTACACATCATACAATTCACATTCAACCTTTATGCATAAGAGAGATTCAACATGGATGAATTGCAAATGAATTTTGAAATTAATATTGAACTGCAAATATTGCTCACTGGATAGCCCAGAGATGCCGAATTTCACAACCCCTAACACCCTTTTATAGTTACAACAAAAAAAATTCCAAAATCCCCAAATCAGTGAAATTAGGGTTCTGACAAAAAGTGAGATTAAATCACCTAATACATTGAAAACTACTCGAAAACTTTCACCCATGCCCCTAATTAGACGTACACTAACTTTCCCCAAAAAATCCCCAATTTATGAAATTAGGGTTTTACAAAAAAATCCTTACCTAATCTCTGAAAACGACTGATAGCTCTCACCCATGCTTCCTTCTCGTCTGCTGATGTTACCCATGCCTTTGATTTATCCTCTAACCTCACCTATTTCATCAACTCCTAACCTAGGGTTCCTGTGAGATGAAACGATTAGGAGGTGATGTTATAAGTGGCTAGAAAGGTAGGTCTTGGTTGTTAGAAGTGATGATGGCTCGAGTGGTGGTGGTTGAGTGATTTGTGGGTTATGGTGGTGGTGATGGAGACAGCGTCGCTGTTGCAGAAGAGGGGAAGAAGGAGATGGCTCGATGGGTTTTGGCTAGGGTGTGTTTGTTTTGGGTATAGGGTATTTGGTTGTTTGGGTGTTGAGCAGACCCATCAAATCTTGATGTTTTGTGAGGGGAATCCGTAGGATGATAGGATGAGGGAAAGATCCAACGATGTGATGTAAATGGATGTGGAGAGACCGTTGGATATGGAATACATCAAAACTGATGGTCCAATATGGAGTTAGGTGTTGTAGTGTTTGACAGGAGCTTCAGACTTCGATGAACGACGGTGAAGCGACCGTAGGATGCTGAGATGATCCAATCTGACGGCTGAAGATGAATGCGGGTATGGATATTGGAAATGGGTTTGGGTGAGGGTTTTGGGCCTTGGGTATGCCAAGCCCATATCTTCTTTAAGAACAATTCTTACTCTTCAAGCCCACTTCTAGCCTTTTGGTCTTGTGCACAACATTCTTCGCGGCTTCCTTGTGTAATTCCTCCCGGCTTTTCACTACTTTTCTGCTCTTTTCGCTCCGCTATTCATCCAAACTTTATTTTTTACCTAAAAATGCAAAATTAATTAATAAAAATATTTATTCTTGAAAACAATGAAAATACAGAATATGGGATAAAATGTAGAATTAATGCACAAAAGATGAGTTAAATGCCAAGAAAAATATATAGAAATATGCACTTTTTAGCACTCATCAGTCATGCCTTACAAAGTGAACTACTCTTTCGTTCCTATATGGGTCAACACACAACATCTTCAACACCGATAGAGTCCAAAGCCTCTCTCATGGCGAGTAACCGAGTTCTGTTATTGGGCTTCGGTTTATTGTCGAAAACGTATTTCTTAGCTACAGGATCCCGTGGTTCCCAACCATAAATTGACGACTCCAAAGATCTGTACTCCTTGAACAATGTTGGGAAGTGTTCATAAGCCCACACCTACGCCAATGAAAGATCGTTCCAATGAAATGTATAAGAAAATAACTAATTGGAAAACAAAATAATTAGTTCACGTTACCCGTAATACAGTGAAATTCCCATTAAATTGACAGGTTGTCGCCTTAGAATATCTACGCATCTCCGCCAAAAAATGTGCCAAGAAAGCAGTGCCCCATGAATGCTCATGAACCTTCTCCAAGGGATCCAAGTATTGTAAGTGGTTCATATGCACCCTGTTACCATTAGAGTCAGGGAATATTGCGATGCCCAAGATGAACAACAAATAAGCAGCGATAGTTTGCTGAATTTGTTCGGGATTCAATTCCTTGCCCATCGTATTCCCAAACAAAGCTCTGAGCTTGACGACTTTGATAGTCTTTGTCATGGTGTTCTTTGACACGTACATATTTGCTTTAGTCGTTGCCTCGTCCCAACTAAACAACTTTTTAGTCAGCTGATAGATCTTGGTCCATTCTATGTTCTTACTGTGATCTCCTTCCGTGACGACTTTTCCAAGGATCCCTAGACCTAATATTCTTTTGACATCTTCAGGGATAATGGTCATCTCGCCAAAATTAAAATGCATGGTATCAGTTGAAGCAAAAAACCTCTCCAAGAAGCAATTCGTCGTCACTTGATCAGTGGCCACATAGTTTTCTACCGCGGGATACAACCCAGATGCTATGACTGCTGCTTGAACAACATCGTACTCCCATTCCAAAGGCCATGTATCCATTTGTTGATGGCGGCAAACACGGAAGGCTTTCTTGTGGTCCTATAAAAACACACCAAACTAACTTAAATTCACCTGATCATATATAAACAATATAATCACAAGATGTAAACGTCTTATATAAGTTGAATAGATCCAACGAGCCCAGAAGTCCTTGTATTCAAATAAGAGTTTCGGATCTCTCGGCTGACCCTATTGTTTTCCATCATTGCGTTCTGGAAACATGTCATATTTGTTTGGGAGGTGTTTTGGTGTTTATTTTTCCTTTTTCTCACCGGATCCAACTTCAGGTTGTTCTAAGCCATGTGAGGATGACCCACATGCTCGGGTTGGATCAGGAGGTACAAAAAGCTTCCCACTCTGCATCATCACCACTGGTTGTGTTCCCCCCTGGGACATTCTCCCGAATGACGACCTTACCACGTTCCAGATCATTTCGACTACGTCGAGACCGAGAAGACTTGGGTTTTCCTTCATCAACAGCTTTTCCCTTTCCTTTCTTCATTTGTGCAGCTTTGGATCTACGTACAATATGTACACTGAGTTACTGTCCTTAATCCGGCATTGATGGATAACATAAAATCGACGCTGGGAGTAGTGTCGGCGTTTCAAAACTACTAATATACAATGCCGGGATAGTGGGAAATTTCTACAGAGATTTAACAAAATAAGGAAATCAAAATCGGCATGGCCTGTGAACATAACGATACTGCCGGCATATGTTCTGGCATTGTAATCTAAAAGGATTCCTTGCCGGTTTTGCGGTAATGGCATTGTATGTAAATAAAATCCTATGCCGGTAATATGGGAATTGTCTACAGTGATTTAACAAAATAAGGTAATCAAAACCGGCATGGCTAGTGAACATTACGATACTGCCGGCAGAAGTGCCGGCGTTGAAATTTAGAGGGTTTCTATGCCGGTATTCTAATAACTTGCATGCAATAAAAGGGGGATACAGGACATACAAACCGGCATTGTATTCAAATTTAATTGTACGCCGAAACTAAATTGGAATTTCACTTCACTAAATTCAATTTCAAATTCACTAAATTGCAAATTCAAATTTCCTTTTACCTAGTACAAATAATAAACATGCAAGTTTCAATTTGTGTTTTTTATATTATGAAATAAACCCTAAGAATGCTTCAATGAACATAGACATCACTTACCTCATCAACTTTGTTATTTCCTCATCATCATCTTGTTCAATAGATGCTTCCGATTTCGATTTACCACCAGGATTAGGTTTTGGTTTCTCAGGAGGTTTGCGAGGACCCATTCTTCTTTTGGTTTGAAGAATTGAATGAATTTGGTTCAGAAGATGAAACCTAATAATGGAGTTTAGTGTTTTTGGAAGTTCTTTTGGAATAGCCGAGAAGTAAAAACAAAGAAATAGAAAGATGTAACTGTTTCCATTCTATAACCGTCAATTTAATGGAATAATGGACTTTGTAAACGTCACATAAATGGAACGAGGGAGTTTTTAACAGTTACAATGGGGAATAATTGGTGCGACAGTTACAATGGAGAAGAATAAGGAATTAATGACGATTACTCCAAAGTTTTTAATGACGGTTGAAAGGTAACAAACCTACATAATTCCGACATTGCCTAATTTTCATAATATATGCCGGTAGTCTGACGGATTTAATTGAATTTATGTATACCGTGCCGATGTTGTTTCATTATTAACAATCTATGTCGGTAGTGATTCTTGATTCATTACTAACGCACCACCAAAAGAAGTAGCCACCAAAGGTTTAAGTAAGCAAACTGACCCAAATTGGCCTTCATATTAATACTAAGGAAATAAACTTAAAAAAATTAAACACACAAAATGAAAGGTCTTAAGCTAATTGCAACAAACATCATTTTTTGTAACGAGATTCAACAAACAAAGCAGCTTCGAAATGCCTAAAAGTCTCTTTTCTCCACTTGGTGTATGCGTCCTGAGCTTGAAACCTATTCCCTATGAATCTTGCGAGAAACTCGTTGTATTTGCGACATAATTTATGAGGGCAATTGTTCGATTCGCTACAAACACATCCCCGTAATCCATTTTGCGTTTCTTGCACCTACCGTCCACAAACTTCGGCATATAAGGACCATCCTCAACAAGACCCCGAAAAGGGTTTGAAGGGCGGTGATCTTCCGGGAGATCTGATACTATGTAGTAATTTTTAATCCATAGGGTTTCTTCCTCAACATCCGCTTCTATCTTCGCTTGTTTTACACGTTCGTATATCTCTTTAGTTTCATTGCGACATTTAGCTTCTACTGCTGCCTCTTCTTCTTCTTCTCTTTTCCTTTTGAGTATCTCTTGTTCCATTGGGGCAATTGACTTGGTGGTTTCTTCCTTCCTTCTAAGTTTTTCTTGTATAAGGGAAATAGTGTTGGTGGTGGATGATGATTGATTTCCTATCGAAGTGGATAATTTGTTCTTCTTAAGCTTTTCTTTTTCCATGGCAATAATGAAATCGTTAGTTGGTGATGGATTTGCCATTGGATATATGTGTTGGAGCTAAAAAGAATTTTTCTTTTCTGGTTTGAGGTAACAAGTCCAATGGGTCACACAATTACAATAAATAGATGAGGATTCAACGACTCTTTTTTTTTGGAAATTGTGTAGCCGACATGGTTGTTTATATGCCTAAATACAGGAATCTTCAATTTTCAAACTGTTTGATGTCGGCGTAAAATGAAAATTTTCGGCAATGCCGGAAATACAAAGCCAACATGAAATAGTATAAGAAATCCATGCCGGTATTATGTTGTTTTTACACAGGAACATAAAGTCATAGAGAGATTTCAAAGAAATATATTGTGCTGGAATTTTATTTTTTTCATATCTATTCCTTGTCGACGGAAAAACGGATGCATTTAGCACGTGCATCAAGCCTTTGAACCCTTAGGTGATCCTAGTGGACGAGTTATAGTCTCGTGAGGGTTTACATAGAGGTCTACCCACAAAACCTAGCCAAAAACTAACAAACCTATAGATCTTGTTACGAAGAATCCGTCTCCGATTCACCCAACTGGTGGTACAACGTAACTTTGGTTACTATGTGGTGGACGTTTTCATCAAATGTGAATGCTTCCTCCTTTTCCACCAAGTATCGCGCTTTGACGGCTTCGTGCTTCAAAAAAACACAAGGAAGTTTCTTGTTAAGAAAATAGATTGAAGAAAAAAAAATGGAATGTTTCGAATAAACAATTAAGACACTTACGAGTTGTTGAGGGGTTAGGATATTACGGCTACCATGCTCGATCCGGTGTTTGATTTTTAAATACTAAACCATCGAATCTAGGATGATGTCGTGTCGTTGCTCGATTTATTGAGCAGTTCTTCCTTTCGGGTTCCCATAATCGTGAGTAAATTGGCTACAAATATTCAACCACATTGAACCCCGCGGACCGTTATCTATAATTGAAGGACAAGTTGCAGCGTACCATGCTTGGGTGATTGCTAGATCTTCTTCGGAGTCAAACGACACCATTTGTTGTATGTGGATGAGCAGTTTAGGGTTTCAAAACTTAGCTACTAAGTTTGTTAAGATATTGATAACACACGGTTTTGGGCCATTTGGGGTATAATATGAGATCCAGATATATAGAGAACCACTTCAACGGTCTTAATTGGCCATCTATGCCGGTACACTAATAATTTCATACAGCAACATTGGCCAATCTGCAGATAATGCCTGCGTTGTTTATTTATTTAAAATACCACGCCGGTAACAATCCCAGCATAGGTGTTGTACACACGTCCATGCCGGAATAAGTGGAATTAAAAAAAAAACGACTAGTTTTTCTGAAAAAATATGACCGCTGGAGTTTCATTCTATATAATACACCACTATTCCATGGTAAAAATATACTTAAAGCACCAACCAAATAACAAAAATCCTTCTCTCAAGAATGAAAGAGTGAGAAAATTGATCAAGCAATCACAGTTCAAGTTTCACAAGCGATGGCCGATTCATCAACAAGCTATTTAAACAAACTACCATCAAGCTCTACCTGCAAAGTAAGTACACTCGCCATTACTAATTTTCTCTTACGGAGTCACCATTACTATCGAGAGTTAAAATCTTCTTTACTAGAACGTATCACTAATTAAATTTTCTCTTACAGAGTCATCATTGCAGCTGTCAAATTTGCAAGTCTCCTACTCATTTAGCCATGAACTGTCCATTTATTTATTCCAGTGTATGAAATGTGATGGGACATGCCGGTTTTGGATTGCAAAAACTGATGATGATGAAAATGGAAGAATTTTTCTAAGGTGTTTGAATTACCCAAAGTGCGATGAGTTTCAATGGTTTGACAAAGCTGTTGCACTAGCAGAATCAAGAGAAAACCACAAGGGCCAATGCAAGCCTATTGATGGGTGTGATGGGTGTTATATGAAGGGAAAGGAAAATGTTTAAAGAGAAGATGAACTAATGAAAATGGTCCTTGACAACGAGATTCCAAACGATGTCTTCGAAGATATTCGCGAAAGGCTCAAAGGTTCCACAATTGTTTAAAGGGGATGGGTTACTAAATAGGAGATCATCTTAAACCAAAAGTGCTCCATTACCATGTTTTGGTATGTTTTAATTTATAGTTTGAAATCTAATGTAATAGATTATCTAGGAATGAAATAAATGGAGCATTCGTAACCTAACAGTACCGGCATAGTATATTTATCAAATCCAATGCCGGAATTCTGCAAAACTATGCAAGAGTAAGAAAATCAGAATTCCGGCATAGATTCAATAAATCTGTTAATGCCGGAAACACCCATAATGTATACAGAAACTTGGTTATTTTCTTCGATTGTGCCCGGCATAGTTTCAGAGAAAATATTTCGTGCCGGTTTAAATGACGGCATAGAAATACATCAAGTTTTATTGTCGGAACCAAAACCGGTGCTGTGGAACTTAAACTTTTGAATGCCGGAACTACCCAAAATCTACACAGAAACTTGGTCATTTTCATCCATTGTGCCCAATATGGTTTTGGAGAAAATTGTTTCGTGCCGGTACAAATGGAGGCATAGAATTTAAATTTCTTTTATTGCCGGAAACAATATCGGTGTTGTGGAACTTAAACATATGAATGCCGGCGCTTCTCGTGTAAAGAAAACTTACAAAGACAACATTTTACTAGAAATCTAAACATGTTCAACATAAACCAAACAACTGAATCGTGCTTAAATTTTCTTCATCAAAGTATCATAAACCAAAAGTAAACCAAACAACTAAAGAGTTCAACCAAAAACAAGTTAGAAATTGTTCAAAACATAACAACCACCATCCAAATAACGAAACACAACTATAGAGTTCATCACTTGGTCTTTTGCATCTTGCCAATGGGAGCCTTCCTCGTTTCCCCAAACAAAGCTCTTGCACTTGGGTCTTCAATTTTATCAAGCTTTTCCACGACTTTCTTCATTTCTTCAATGGATAGCACCTCTCCTTCGTCGTACTTGCAACCTAACAGCTTCCTCAACTTGCGAAGCCGACGTCGCTAATTTCATACATACAACACATAATTAGTATATATATGTTGATATAAAATTATGTGTAAATTAAACGACTAAGAAATTAACAATACTTACAAGTAATCCAACGGTCTTATTAAGTTGGGTCATCGTAGGTGGTGCCTGTGTAGGAGTTGGAACGGAAGGGTTTTTCTGGGGTGGAACTTCGACGTCGTCCGGGCGCACGACAAAAGAATGTGACCATTCCAAGTAATTATGAATGTAGGCGGGATCGGCTTCATCACCGTTGTTCACAAGCTCCCAACTACTAGCATCTACAAAAAGACGTGGTTCCCTACCCCTCCAATATGTTGGTTCTGGAATTGGATCATACTCTACACTCAACCTTGTGGAACTTGACATGGACACAGAAAGGTCAAGACGATACCTTTCAGTAGAGGCTGTCATGAAGCAGGGTAATTGCTTATATCCAAGTTGCCGCATCATACGTCGAGGATCAGACATAACGTATCCCTTTGGGTGGAACAAAGGCCCATTGTAAAATGCAACGTAATAGAACCTCAAATATTGACAGTTTTCTCTAGCCTCCATGTAAGGGTCGAACACAACATCTTTGGTAGTCATCGCGTCCAGAGCCAATCTCATATCTGTCAGTCGACGATTGTTACCGGGCTTCAGATGGCTGTTGAACAGGTATCTCTTGGCTCTAGGCTCCTCGGGGTCATCAATGGTGCTAGAGCATTGTTTGGTCGAACTCGTATCCGTTGCTATCTCCAGCATGTTTGTCAATGTTAGTGATCAAAACTATAATTCTTGATTTCTAGCCTACATAGCTAAAGGTCTCGGACTAGGATAGAAAGTGTAATTGAGCTCAAGAACTCCATGGAAATCATCAAACAAGACGAAGGACTACTCAAGGAACTGGTGGATCTTCATCGACTAAAAGGTATGTGGAGACTTGAACTTATCTGTCACTCAAAAGTCTATCTATTTTATCTCCTACTCTTGAGACAAAAGTCGTTTGACTTTCATTATGCACATTTGCTATTTCGAGCCGAGTTTATCTCGCCTATCTATTTCTCGAAATATGTGTTGGTAAGCTTTCGCTTTAGCCGAATTCATCTTTACCTAGTGACGAAAGTCATGTTATGTTTCAATCATTTTGAAAATTTCTCTGACGAAAAATGGTTTGTGAATAACGGCTATATCCGTCCTCTGAGAATGTTTCAATGATTGAAATGAGAGTTTAGATTACATAACCATTGGTAGGATATAAGCATTGTTGTGGAAACACATATATGTATAAGTCCTTATTCCTTGAACCAAAGTTTGCGAACTTTGTTGATCAAGAGAAATGGAAGTGGCGTGGGCCAAGTCCGCGAACTGGCGGAAATTCTCAACCCGAAAATTTCTGCTGGAGTTTGTGAACTCCTTCCATGATCTTAAGTCTGCGAACCCAGTCCGCGAACTTGAGCAGGTTATATATAAAACCGGATGTTCTTGAACTCATGTTTATTTAAACTAAGGAATGCTTTTGCAAACCGTGGTTATACAGTTCATGAACCGATTCCAGTGAATCAAACCGTTTTTGCTTCGATTGTGTCTTGTGTAGTTACATAAGATCTAAGCAATTGAAAAACTCTCTAACTAGTTCGTTTGAGTCATTTGAACTAGTTATGGTGAAGAAGAATATGGTTGATATGAAAGTAATCATATGGCTAACCATTTGGTTAACTATTGTTGAACCAACAAATGTTAATGTTTGGGAACGGTTCGTAAACCCAAAATTGGATATTTCATTTGTGTGTAACAAGCTAAGATTTGGATCCAACGGTTGAGAAATATTAGCTTGAGTCTAATCAGGTTTTCATCTAACGGTGAATATTGAATGTTTTGTTACCAAGCTAACATTGATTACAAACCCTGATTTGAAAACTATATAAGGGAGAACTCTAGCAACTGGGAAACCTAATCCCCACACCTTACGTGTGATACTAGTTGCATAGCTAGAGTCGATTCTCCTTTAACCTTTGGTTTCTTCTTCCAAAACCAGGTTAACGACTTAAGGACTACATTGGGATTGTGAAGCCAGACCGATACTACTTTTCTTGTAGTTGTGTGATCTTGTATCTTCTATCGTTACGAGTACGATTGTAATAATTGGCTCGAGATTTTATATCTCCGATAGGCAAGATAGAAAAGTAATCACAAACACTTCGTCTCATCGTTTTTGATTCCACAATATCTTTTTTCGCTGCATCGATTAAGATTATTGTGAGTTGATCAATAATACTAGGTTGTTCTTCGGGAATATAAGACCGGTTTATTGATTGGTTCCTGTTCACCTTGATTTATCAAATGACGAAACAAAACTCGCAGGTATATTCCTGGGAGACGGATTTATCTATTACCATAGACTTTTCTGTGTGATACATAATTGTTTATTAAAGTCTTCGACTTTGGGTCGTAGCAACTCTTAGTTGTGGGTGAGATCAGTTAGGGGAATCAAGTACGTAGCATCCTGCTGGGATCAAAGGCGTAGGAGCATAACTGTACCTTGGATCAGTGTGAGAATGATTGGGGTTTAACTACAGTCCAGACCGAAGTTAATTTGGAGTAGGCTAGTGTCTGTAGAGGCTTAATACAGTGTGTGTTCAATCTGGACTAGGTCACGTGGGTTTTCTGCATTTGCGGTTTCCTTGTTAACAAAATTCCGGTGCCTGTGTTATTTCTTTTCCGCATTATATTTTGTTATATAATTGAAATATCACAGGTTGTGCGTTGTTCAATCAATTAGAATATCCGACCTTTGGGTTATTGATTCAAATTGATTGACACTTGGATATTGGTCTTTGGTACCATCCAAGTTATCTCTCTAGTATTTGATAAAGACTCGCAGATTTTTATTTGCTTGAGTAAAAATGAAATCGAGAGATTGAGATACAAACTCTTTGATATAATTTTATCTAGATTGAGTCTAACTGTCTAGTTGATTCTCTAGAAAGTATATTGGAGTTTTTCCATACAAATTGCTAATCGAATATTGGGTGTGGTTGTTGTACCCCGCTTTTTCAATTGGTATCAGAGCAGGCAAACACGTTTAAGACCTTACAAGTCTGTGTTTGTAGCGATCTGACTCTATGGACAGAGGTGTTATCTCTATTAACGTACCACAAGTCTTCGATGACTCTAATTACTTATGGTGGAAAATTGTTATGCGAGCTTTTCTTCAAGCGCGTGATTTTCAATCATGGGTATATGTTGTTAATGGCTATGATCCTCCCGTTGTGGAAGTTGGAGATGTAAACGTTCCCAAACCTATTGGTAAATACAACCCTGCCGAGATACTTGCTGTAAAGCAAAAATCCGACGGTTTAAATGCGATCATACATGCCATTAACCCAAATCTTCATCACCATGTGACTAATTGCACTAAGTCGCAAGAAGCTTAGGATATCTTGGAAACCGTAGTCGAAGGTAACTCCAGTGAAAAGGAAACTAGGCATCAAAACCTTAATTCCGATTGGGAAAACCTTCGTATGGCAGATGAAGAAACATTTGATGAGTTTAATCACAAAGTGTCTGAAATTGTTAATGCATCTTTTGCGTTGGGTAAGACTATTCCTGAAAAGGACATTGTGATGAAAATTCTCAGATCCCTGCCATCTAGATACGATTCTAAGAAGCATGCCATCGTTGAGGGAAATAACCTTAATAATCTCTCCAGAAATACGCTGGTTGGGAAGCTTAAGATCTTTGATCACGAACATTCATCCAAAACCAAGGATGTTGCGTTCAAAGCACAAAAGGACACTAAATTACTTGATAAGAGTAAAAAAGTGTATATCTCTGAAGATGATCATTCTGAGACAGATTCACCAGATGAAGATCTTGACAAGTCAGTCTCGATGATCACAAGACAGTTTAGGGATCTTCTGTTGAAGAGAAGTAAACGGTTCTCCAGAGATAAGCCTAAAGCATCAGTTAAACCTCATAATCGTATTCCTCCTAAAAATAGGGAAACAAATGAAACTGATGATGAGGATATGCCTCAGTGCTTTAAGTGTAAAGGATTTGGTCATTTTGCAAACAAGTGCCCAAATCGTAGAAAATACACTGGGAACAAAGGTCTTGCTGCAACTCTTGATGAAATGTCTGACAGCTATGATTCTAATGAAGACGAGAAATCAAGTGTTGCACTTCTTGGTGAAAATATTGATTTTGATAACTGTAGCAATACATACATCAATCTCAATATTCTTTCAGAAGATAATCCAACTAATCTGGAAGAAAAAATTGACCCACTTCTTGGAAACTCTATTTGTAATGTTTCAGGTTCCACCATGTGTCTAGCTGCGTGCACATCTCAGAAGCCTGTTTTTATCCTAGTTTGACGTCTTCGTATTGTTCTCTAAAGGGTCATGAACTTTCAAGGTGTTACAAGTACAAACACCAATTGAGGCACGTCAACAAACTTCAACGAAGAGCAAATCATTTAGCAAGGAAGCTTAAACTTGCTCAGAAGACCGCTGAGGTATGTAGGATCTTAACTTCGTCTAAGAAGTTAGTTTCCAAGAACAAACCAAGACCATTAGAGTAGAAGGTACGGTCAAATCGGTTTGATAGACAGAAGTCTGAGAATTCCTCTCAAGAGGAAAATGGTGGACAAATTGTTGTTAACCGCAACGCAACTTGATTGTGTTTCTTTGTAAATATTGCCTCATGTGCCTAATCAAAAGAGACAATGATTTTGTACCTCTCAAGCTTTAAGAAAAGTATTTCGTTCTTTTTCTTAGTTTTTTTGTTTTTTCCTGTCTATCAACAAAGGAGGGTTATTATCGACAATTCGACTCTTTATAGGGTTGTGAGTTGGACGTGTACGAACCTATTTAAAGGTTTCGAAACCCTACATTTATTTTTCCTTCCTCAAAACATCTTTTTATCTCAAGACTACTTGTTGAGTTTAATTTGTGATTTCCTCTCACAAACCCATACGTTATGGATACTCCAAGCATGATGTCTTCTGATGGAAAAGATGTTAATGCGATTGTTAAGCCATCAATCATGAAGGAAAAAGAAAAATCTCCGTGATTTCCTACCTTGAAAAGAAAAAGAAGGAATGTGAGGAAGCCAAGAGCCGTTCCTTCAAACTCTCAGAAGTTTTCTGGTGTTCTTGAAGAGTTGAAGGAGATGCGAAAGGAGATTCAACAAATAAAGGCTTTTGTGTATAAGACTCATGAGATTCAGAAGGCCCTGGTTCAACAACATCAACAGAGAAGGTTTATTGATATAAACTCCTACCTTAATGAACCTTATGTCCCAATGGACAAGGAGTTCGGGGATGATAAAGAATTCTTCAAAGGTCTTATTGCCTAGTAAATCTTCTATTTTCTTGTTTTTATTAGAAGAATAACTAGAGTTTGGAATAGCCATTATTGTGATTACACGTAGCTATGTCTAACATTTTCATCTTCATGTTTTTAGATTTATTGGTTTAAATTCTAAACTTGTTTGGAAGATGATTTTTGCAGTATTATGGTTTTATATATTGCAATTTTGTTATGGGATTTGTGTGTTTACGTCCGTGAACTTGACCGTCCCATATCTTGTCAAAAGTAAAGTCTTTTGTATGTCGATATGCATGTATTGGTAAAAGAATGGACTTTTGACAAATACAAAAGTTAAGCATATATTGTCATTTTTTGATGGAAGATAGGTTAAAATCTTTTGTTTGCAATGATTATGTCTATTGCATGTCATTGTGCAAATAGTGATGGAAAATAGAATGAATCCTTGTGTATTCCGCAGTAAAAGATCTTCCCTGATCCATATTTTATGTATTAATGTGAGGCTCCGTAAAGTGTCTTATGTTGAGCATTAAACGACCAAGTTGATTATTTTTGATTAGCTATATTGTTGTTTCATAAGGTACTTTATGTCGAGCATTTTCAACTAAGTTAATCATTTTGTTTGGTTATTTAGTTGTTGCTCCGTAAGTTTTCTTATGTCGAGCATGACCAATTAAATTGATTACTTTTTTGATTAATTTGGTTGTGTATTTAGATTAGATTAATTATGGGTTCTCTTGTGATTAATCTAATTATATTTTTTAAGTCTCCATAAGTTCACTTATGTTTGAGCATTTGTCGATTAAATTAATCATGGGTTCTCATGTGATTAATTTAATTGAACTTTTTGGATTCAAATTCATACTTGTATGTGATTTGTCATGTCCAAAGGAATCCTTCTTTTCTTTCGAAATTAAGGTCGCTCTTGTTGTTCTTTCGGGAATGACATTTAATGGGGGAGAGTTCTTTTGCACTTGCGCTTAATTGCCATATCTTTGTGGGGAGTGCGGTTGTGGAATATTATAGGGGTTATCTTGTATCTTTATAAACTCCTTGATGAATGCATTTAGCTTCGGCTTTTTGATTGCACCTAAAGAACAAGTTGATATTTTTGCTTTCTTTTGGTCAAGAAATGTCTCTTTCAGAAATTTCATTAGGATCCGTTCTTGTACCTTTGACAATTTTATTGACATAAAGGGGGAGAATTAATATGTAGTTCACACTACAAATACATATGGTTTTCGGATCATTATATAAGGGGGAGTGGTTTCCATGTGAGATGGAGTATTGACTAAGGGGGAGTGATACATATCACCATAGTATTGTTGTTGAAGTTGTGATACAATTGGACTTTGACGTTGTGTAATGATACTATGACACTGTATAACAATGATTGAGAACTATGTTTTCTTATTGTTATAGCTACGGATTTTCAACAACGATTATGCTAAACTTACAACCTTTGGGATCATTGGAGTACTTGGAAGTGACGAAGATTTCGAGTAATGTTGAAGATTAGGCATGTGGAATAGGATCTACAAAAGTTAATTTATTTATTTTTTGCATTCCATATGTATTAATAGTTTTGCCACTAAAATTGACAAAGGGGGAGATTGTTAGAGCATTATAAGTCTTGATTTCTAGCCTACATAGCTAAATGTCTCGGACTAGGATAGAAAGTGTAGTTGAGATTAAGAACTCCATGGCAATCATCATACAAGACGAAGGACTACTCAAGGAACTGGTGGATCTTCATCGACTAAAAGGTATGTGGAGACTTGAACTTATCTGTCACTCAAAAGTCTATCTATTCTATCTCCTACTCTTGAGATAAAAATCGTTTTGATATATAGACTTTCATTATGCACATTTGCTATTTCGAGCCGAGTTTATCTCGCCTATCTATTTCTCGAAATATGTGTTGGTAAGCTTTCGCTTTCGCCGAATTCATATTTACCTAGTGACGAAAGTCATGTTATGTTTCAATCACTTTAAAAATTCTCTAACGAAATATGGTATGTGAATAACGACTATATCCGTCCTCTGAGAATGTTCCAATGATTGAAATGAGATTTTAGATTACATAACCATTGCTAGGATATAAGCATTGTTGTGGAAACACATATATGTATAAGTCCTTATTCCTTGAACCAAAGTTTGCGAACTTTTTTGATCAAGAGAAATAGAAGTGGCGTGACCCAAGTCCGCGAACTGGCGGAAGTTCTCAACCCGAGAATTTCTGTTGGAGTTTGTGAACTCCTTCTATGAGCTTAAGTCTACGAACTTGAGCAGGTTATATCTAAAACCGGTTGTTCTTGAACTCATGTTTATTCTAAGGAATGCTTTTGCAAACCGTGGCTATAAAGTTCATGAATCGATTCGAGTGAATCAAACCGTTTTTGCTTCGATTGTGTCTTGTGTAGTTACATAAGATCTAAGAAATTGAACAACTCTCTAACTAGTTCATTTGAGTCATTTGAACTAGTTATAGTGAAGAAGAATATGGTTGATATGAAAGTAATCATATGACTAACCATTTGGTTAACTATTGTTGAACCAACAAATGTTAATGTTTGGGAACGGTTCGTAAACCCAAAATTGGACATTTCATTTGTGCGTAACAAGCTAAGTTTTCGATCCAACGGTTGAGAAATATTTGCTTGAGTCTAATCAGGTTTTCATCTAACGGTGAATATTGAATGCTTTGTTACCAAGCAAACATTGATTGCAAACCCTGATTTGAAAACTATATAAGGGAGAACTCTAGCAACTAGGAAACCTAATCCCCACACCTTACGTGTGATACTAGTTGCATAGCTAGAGTCGATTCTCCTTTAACCTTTGGTTTCTTCTTCTAAAACCAGGTTTAAAGACTTCATTGGGATTGTGAAGCCAGACCAATACTACTTTTCTTGTAGTTGTGTGATCTGATCTTGCATCTTCTATCGTGACGAGTACGATTGTAATAATTGGCTCGAGATTTTATATCTCCGATAGGCAAGATAGAAAAGTAATCACAAACACTTAGTCTCATCGTTTGTGATTCCACAATATCTTTTTTCGCTGCATTGATTAATATTATTGTGAGGTGATCAATAATACTAGGTTGTTCTTCGGGAATATAAGACCGGTTTATTGATTGGTTCCTGTTCACCTTGATATATCAAAAGACGAAACAAAACTCGTAGGTGTATTCGTGGAAACGAATTTATCTATTACCGCAGACTTTTCTGTGTGATAAAAATTTGTTTATTAAAGTCTTCGACTTTGGTTCGTAGCAACTCTTGGTTGCGGGTGAGATCAGCAAAGGGAATCAAGTACGTAGCATCCTGCTGGGATCAAAGGCGTAGGAGCATAACTGTACCTTGGATCAGTGTGAGATTGATTGGGGTTCAACTACAGTCCAGACCGAAGTTAATTTGGAGTAGGCTAGTGTCTGTAGCGGCTTAATACAGTGTGTGTTCAATCTGGACTAGGTCCCGGGGTTTTTCTGCATTTGCGGTTTCCTCGTTAACAAAATTCCGGTGTATGTGTTATTTCTTTTCCGCATTATATTTTGTTATATAATTGAAATATCACAGGTTGTGCGTTGTTCAATCAATTAGAATATCCGACCTTTTGGTTGTTGATTTAAATTGATTGACACTTGGATATTGGTCTTTGGTACCATCCAAGTTATCTCTCTAGTATTTGATAAAGACACGCATATTTCTATTTGCTTGAGTAAAGATGAAATCGTGAGATTGAGATATAAACTCTTTGATATACTTTTATCTAGATTGAGTCTGACTGTCTAGTTGATTCTCTATAAAGTATATTGGAGTTTGTCCATACAGATTGCTAATCGGATTGTTGGGTGTGGTTGTTGTACCCCCACTTTTTCAAATGGGTATAATCTTCAAGAAGGGGTTGCCCTTGAACAATGTTGGGAATTGTTCATAAGCCCACACATATACAGTGATACATATAAAAATCAGTAAATTTTGTTTCTAAGTTCATGATAAGGGTACATGTGAACAATATAAATAAGAACATAAGTTTAAAAACAAAATTACCTGGAGTAGAGTGAAATTCCCGACAAATTGGTTTGTAACCGCCTTAGAGGCCCTTTTCATCTCCGTCATCAAATGTGCCATTACCACGGTGCCCCAAGAATAGCTAAAGACCTCTTCCAGCGGATCCAGGTATTGAAGGTAGTTTGCACTAACCCTGTTGCCACTAGTTTCAGAGAATACCCTAGTGCCCAAGATGAATAACAAGTACGCTGTGGGTGTATAACGAATATGTGCGGGGTCCCATCCATCATCGTCTTTTCTCTGCGCCGTGTTTTCAAAGGCCTTCTTAAGCAGCGTCAGCTTGATGGTCTTTGTCCTACTATTCTTAGATACATAAAAGCTTTCCACATAAGTTTTGTAGTCCCAACCCAACATCTTGTTAGTAAGAGCGTGCAACTTCGACCATTCTAGGTCCGGGCAGTTATCTCCTTCTGCAATTGATTTGCCGGTAATACTCAAGCCTAGAATGTTCTGAGCATCATCAGGGATCAAGGTCATCTCGCCAAACGGGAAGTGTATGGTATCTGTTTCACCACGATACCTTTCGACGAAGAAATTGACTGTCAAAATATCTGGCTTCACATAATTTTCAACCAAAGGATATAGACCAGAATCCTTTGCTAATGTTTGGACCTCTTCACATTCCTTAGACAAATCCCAATGAGACGCGGCTTGGTTTCGGCAAACACGCACAACCTTCTTATGATCCTACAATTAGGATATAATACGATTAAGAGATTTATATAAATACAAAACAATACATATGCACGAGATAGAAATTCTTACATAGGTTTGATAGATAGTACGAGCCCAAGAGTCCCTGTAGTCAAATAGATGCCCTAGATCAAAAGAAGTTGCACCCCAAATTCTACCACGATCAAGGTCAGGTATCATGTCATCAATATGAGGAAGGTGTGAACCTTTAACTTTTACTTTGCATGTGCCCTTGCCTTGTGTCGGTTATTGACTTGGCACACCTTGTTCCACTACTACTTGGCTTTGGGTTGCTAATTGACTTGGATCAATCTCATTATCTTCCTCCTCATTTTCCTCTTCTTCTTGCTCATCTTCCTCCTCAACTTCTCCGGTAGGTTCACGGATTGCGAGTTTATTACGGTCATGGCCACTCTCCCAGACTTCACCTCTTGTAGGTGCCCCCAAACGCTTGTTGCGACCTTGTTCTTTTCCTCTATGAGGCAGAGATTGAGGAATACCAAGACCGTCCTTCCTTCTTTTCTTAATGCCATCATCTTTATTTTTTCGTTTGTTAGCCTCTTTTGCTTTAGCCCTATTTCAAAAGAAGCACGAAATAAATATAAGACAACTAACTTTCATTTCTAATACCGGCATAGATACACCACACATAACGACATATGATCATCACTACCGGCATACCTTAACAAAGTATCAACCATGCCTTGACCAAAACACGACATAGTAAATTCAAACCATTACATGCCGGGAACCATTACCGGCATTGCCAAATAATTGTCGTGGATGCCGGTAATTTCTAGGAAGTTCCTGGATACTAAAACACCTTTGCCGGCACATACGTAAAATTGAAACATATGCCGTAACAAGGTACCGACATGGAATCTAACCTAAAACCTATGTCGGTACCCATCAAAAAATCCTAGGGTTCTCTGTTTATTAGAAGCTCAATACCGGCATGGTATTCAACCTAATTTTAACGCCATAACAGAGTTCCGGTGTGGCCTTCATCCTAAATCGAATGTCGTAACTAAGTTCCGGTGTGGTCTTCAACCTTAATCGAATGCCGTAACTAAGTTCCGGTGTGGTCTTCATCCTAAATCAAATGCCGTTACACTGTTCCGGTGTGGTATTCATACTAAATTGAATGCCAGAAGCTACTGAAACTCAAATGTTTCAGTTAGGGTTTGCGATTTTGACCTAAACCCATAGTTTCAAATCGATTGAAACACTAATTAAACAGTTCTAAATCACTTACCTTCTCACAGAAGCCATGTTTACGAGAGGTTGATCGTCCGAGTTCTCTTGTTCTTGAGCAATCAAAGCAATCCTCTTTTTTTGTTTTTGTTGAGCAATCGATTTTGATTTCGATTGGGCATCTGATTTCTTTCGTGGAGGCATTCTTATGGGTTGGTTTTAATCGACGAAGAAATTTTTGATTCAACGATTAATTGTAGAGTATATGAAGAACGATGAAGAAGAGGAGAGGAAGATGGAAGATTTTTTTTTTCAAAACCTAACCCTAACACACGAGTATGCCGGTACTCAAGTCGGGGATAATGATTTTGTGTTTGGTTTTGATTTTAAGTTTTTTATTTTGTGGGAAGGGTATAACAGTCTTTTCGTAATGTTTTTTAATTAATCAAAGGGTGTTTAGTATTTTCGCCCAAAAAAACACCCCTTAGCAGACACCTTTGGTTGGGGGAAGTAATTTATATCCCCCAATTAGTTTTAATATCCCCAAATCGCGCGTTCAAATTAAATGCATACGTGATTGAGAATTTTAGTCTCAGCACCTGTTAACATATCAACAAAACAGCGAGTAAAAATCACAAAATCCCGAAGAAAAAAACAACTACGGAAATAGTAAATTGCAAAAACCCTTATCAAAAATAAATTACAAACATATGAAAGAGAGCAAGCGAACTCAAACTCACTCCCAACCATTCCAGATATTTTTTGTATTCTCGATCTCAAGATCCCGTTATATTGTGCGGTTCTTCTTTTACACCATTTTCGTATTTCATAAAAAAAGCCTTAGGAAAAAAAATGATTTGACCACCATAAACCAGATTACAAAGGCCATGCAATAGACCCTACTCATTTGGTTCTTGCACATATGCATATACAATAATACAAAGATTTAAAGGGACAAAGATTTATCAAAAGATGCTTCATGCTATCAGATTTTTTTTTTCTCGCACGCAAAATCTATCAGGATCCCATGTAACATTTTTAGGTATACTTGCAAAACAAATAGCAATAGTAAATCAGCCAGCAAAACCGCAAATAGTGAGAAAGAGAAAAAAAGAAAATGAAAGAAAAACCTAGAAGAAGAAATAAGCAACGTGCAAACAATAGTTTATCGTTTTGAGAAGGCTTTATATAGAGACCAAATTCACAAACTTGGTAAACTTAGTTTTGGAAATAATGTCAATCAACATCCTAAAAATGGTATAATTTTTGGCATAATTTTATATATCCACTGTATTTTGGATCCTGTTATTACTTGTTGCAATATTTTGTCCAATTAATTCTTTATTTGTTACTATAATTAATTAATATAATAATTAGAATAAGCAGTAATCATGCAAAATCAAAAATTAATTTTGGATATTAATTAAAATAGTAATTTATCAGATGTTGTTAGATTTTAATTCAAAATACTCGAAATATAAATATAAATCTGATTTTTTTAGATACACAAAAATACATATAGTAATTTATTAATTAATA
>NC_039364.1:60466710-60505861 GCF_003573695.1 Papaver somniferum | reverse complement strand
TCCTTATAAAAGATACAAAAATATAAATCTTATTTTTTTATTCCATAAATATGTCGAATTGATTTTTTGTTTTATTATTTTAGTCATAAATGCCTGAAACTAATGTAGAAGTTTACTTTATTTTCTGGATTTTTATAATAAATAATGAAATTATAAAAGATTCAAAAAATATAAATCTTCTTTTTAAAAATAAAATAAATATAAATCTTATCATTTATTCCATAAATATGTTGAATTAATTTTTTATTATTTTAATCATAAATGTCCCTAATTAATATAGTAATTTTCTATATTTTTTAGATTAATACGAAAAATTAATATAGTTATTTCTAAAAATTTTTCCTTATAAAAGATTCAAAAAATATAAATCTTTTTTCCTTATAATTTTTTTTGTCCTTATAAAAGCAATAGTTTAAATAAAATTCTTACCCAAATAACCCTTCACATATGTACCAGTGACAATTATCACCACAGGTACATTCCCACGACCCTCCAACAACCCATCCTTGATAGCATGAACCAAATCCCCCATAGAGTTACTTTGATTGTAGTTCCCCTAAAAACAAACAAAAGTCCATCAGGATAATCCACTCAACAAAAATTATTGAATCTAAAACCCATAAGATACCATATAATTTACCTTTCATTCTCAATTATAATCTCCCTCATAAGCACATCACTTGATTTGTCGAATTCTTCAACTGATTTCGTCACAACATTCGACACAGAATTTAGCCTTCCAATCACAGCTGCAGGAATTATATAAGAATAGGTTAATGTTAGCTACAATGATTTTTGCAAAAATAAATAATATATCTTATATTTTCGACTGTTCACCTGTATAATATGTAGCATCATTTTTTCTGGTACCAACATTCTCGAGAGCAAGAAAACTGAATATCTCCTGGGGAAATGTTGGGAGGCAAACTTTCAGATGTTCCACCTTGGTAAACCTGTTCAGCCACATTACATGTTCAAATGACACAACTCTGTAACCGGCTGATGGCTTGGCAATGCTAAACCTTTGAATGGAATACACATTTCCCTCCTTGAATTTCCCTTCAAACAAATCTATGTAATCTTTGCCTACCCTAACATGCATCCGAGTACCATGCATTACGTCCAATAAACAATTAATTTCTACACTTGATCGACCCAAAAAAAAAAACTTTTAACGAGAATGTGCGTCAGAGGTCGACTAACCCACCTCTTGGTCAATGAGATGCAAGTCAAGACTCTATACTTGACCTGTTTTTTTGTTTTCAAATCTCAATTTTTTCAGAACTAAAGCCTGCACGACTTTCTGATGTGTCTGATTCCTAACCATGCGCTTGAAGGGGGTATAAACTGTCCCCGAAGGCTTCTTGCCTACATACACACACACCAGACATTAAAATTTTGCATTTGCTTGTTACAAATAAAATTGCTTAGAGAAAAAAAAACAGCAACCTAGGAACCTTATTGATGCATATCCAAACTGTGACACTTGAATGGGTTTACATACCATGAAAATCAACTGCCATTGATCCCTCTTCGATGTGATTTTCTTTAAAATTCATAGTCGATATCTCATGTTCGCTACCTCTTTTTTCACAGAAACTGAAAGTACGTGGGTTTGTGTAGGGATGAAGAATGATTTGTATCCTTTATATAGATGTTGGAAACTGGGCTCTAAAGAAAACCTTTACAACTGCTATGGAATTAATTCATGTTATATGGAAATATAAATAAATATAACACATAAATATGGTATTAATTAATGTGACTTGAACAAAGGTTACAAACTTTACCATATTAACCATTGGCTTTGTTTATATTAGTAAATTAAATGTATTAATGGAACTCGTAAGATTGTGTTCAGGTAAATAATTAGTTTTTTTCAGATACTCTAAACATAAATATTAAGGGTCCGGATCATGGGATTCAGAATTTTGACGCATGATTTTGACACAAACATTAAACCGTTCATTACGGTTCATCTAATGATTGTCAAGTTTAATGAGTTGGCATATGTTAAAGGCCAAATAAACTATTCAGCTCCAGCCGAGACGAGCCAAAAAAAAAAAGTATATCTTCCCACGTTTTTGGGTTAAGCAGTTTCGTCTTCTTCCCCAATTTTCCATTACGGCTTAGTGATTACAACATTTCGATGAACACAACAACAAAGCTGCTGCAAACTATAACGATTCTGCTAGTCCAATAGTTTGCCAATACAAACCAATACCAAGTTAAAAAATACTGAAATGATTATCTGACATTATTAAACCTTCAAAAAAAATTCCAATTAGGGCTTAACTAATTTCTAATAAATCGATAAACCTAAGAACCAATATGCTAATTAGAGTACATAATAGAGTTAGAAAATCATCCCCGAGGCATTTCATAGTACAAATTCATAACAATAAGTAGGTTCAATCACAATTTGGATGCATAAGCAGCATCCAAAATGTGCAATATGGATGGAAAAAAGAACTTTGCAGAAACTCAAACGAAGAAGATACAACGTAAGAATGAGCACCACCTTAAATTTTTCAAAACACAGTATCAGACTTGTAGTCGATCGGATTACCTGTTGCAGTCGCAGGAATTCTAATACAACAACTGATGATAGACTTAAATATGAATGAATTTCAGATCTTCCAGTTGCATTTACGGTTTATTCGTTCGAGAAATTTATTGAAAATGAGAGGAAGGAGTTACCGAGTTAGGCGAACAATATGAACACATACTCCTTTGTCGAACCGCAAAATAATGGCGGAAACTATTGACGTTTTAGTTTTCCTTCGTCGAATCATGTTATTGGATCGGCTTGGATGGAGCCGTAAAGTTTATGGAGGGTGAAACCATACCACCTCATCGTACTTGAAAGTCATTAGATGAACTATATTGAACGATAAGATGTTTGTGTCAAAACCATGAGTCAAAATTTCGAGTCCCATGATCCGGACCGAAATATTAATTTAAAATATCAACTAATATAGTAATTTTTAAATGTTGTTAGTAATTTTTTTTTAGATGTTTATCATTAACATTAAAAATTAATATAGTCATTTCTAGATTTTTTTTCCTTATAAAAGATTCAACAAATACAAATCTTATTATTTTATTCCATAAATATGTTGAATTAATTTTTTTATTTTAATCATAAATGCCAAAATTAATATATAGCTTCACCATTTCCAGAATTTTTTTCCTTACAAAAGATTTTACAAATTTAAGACTTATTATTTTATTCCATAAATATGTTGAGCTGGTTTTTTTTATTTCAGTCATAAATGTACAAAATTAATATAGTATTTTTTATTATTTTCTGGATTTTTTATAATAACTACATGAAATTATAAAAGATTAATATAGTACTTTTTTTTGTCATTTTTATATATTTTTTCTTTTTTTTCCTTACAAAAGATTTTAAAAATATAAATCTCATTAATTCATCCATAAATACGTTGAATTGATTTTTTTATTTTATTTTATTCATAAATGTAAGAATTAATATAGTATTTTTTTTATTTTCTGGATTTTCTATCATAACTATATGAAATTATAAAAGATTCAAAAAATATAAATTATATTATTTTATTCCATAAATATGTTGAATTGATTTTTTTATTTTAATCACGAATGTCTGAAATTAATGTAATAGTTTTCTTTATTTTCTGGATATTCACAATAAATACACGAAATTAATATAGCAATTTTTCTAAATAACGAGGGTCGTCCGTCGCGTGTGTCCCAACCATCCACCCAATCTACACCACACATTGTCAGATCAACGCACCATATCTAAGGAAATTTCATCCGATGAATATGAATGGTTTTTCAAACAGCCAATGAGGCCGCGAGGTTACGCTCAATAACCTAAAAACTCAATATCATCCCTCACTCCAGAATAAAAGTAGCACTGGTGGAGCTTACCCTCTCTCCTATTGGTTGGTGAGCGTAACCTCGCGTTCTCATTGGTTAATTAAGAAACCATTCGTATTTGTCGGATGAAATTTCGTTAGATATAGTGCGTTGATCTGACAATGTGCGGTGTAGATTGGGTGGATTGTTAGGACACACGCGACGGACGACCCTTATTATTTATAAAAATTGTTATATTAATTTCGTGTATTTATTGTGAAAATCCAGAAAATAAAGAAACTACTATATTAATTTTGGACATTTATGATTGAAATAAAAAAAATCAATTCAACATATTTATGAAATAAAATAAAATAATTTATATTTTTTGAATCTTTTATAATTTCATATAGTTATTATAGAAAATCTAGAAAATAAAAAATATACTATATTAATTCTTACATTTATGAATAAGATAAAAAAAATCAATTAAACATATGTATGGATAACTTAATATTTTTTTGATTCTTTTATAATTTTATGTATTTTTATAAAAAAATCCAGAAAATAATAAAGAAAACTGATATATTAGTTTCGGACATCTATATTTTTGGATCATTTTTAAGGTAAGAAATCTATGCATTTATTATTAAAAAATCTAAAAGATAATATTTATTCAAAAATATACTATGAGTTTCATTTCAAAATATCATTGTTAAACAAATATTACCATAAATAACGTCATGATTTTTATGGCTTTAACTTGCTAAAATTATGTAAATACATATCAAATATGTAGAAATTTTATATATTTTTAGACATAGATTTATATTATATCCAAAATAAAAACTTTTTATTTATGGCTTTGTTATTGATACTTCTATTTAAAAGCATTCGATCAAGAGCATACTTCATTTTTCGGAGCCTCTCTATAAAATTCTAGATACTCTTCTCCATGAAGAACAAGTCGAAAGTTTTTAATTTATATTCGATTATGGTTTGTTGCAATATATAGTGTTTTAGTAGTTGTTTTCTTTCTTATGATTGGTGATTTTGACTCACTGTTTTATTGATTTGTTAACAGGTGCGCAAATTAAAATTCTCAACCATCTGTGAGTTTAATTTCTCAATATTCTCTTTGATTTCGATTTTCTGTTTTATTTTGTTTACTGATTTGTTAACAGGTGCGCAAAACAAAATTCTCAACCAAGTGTGAGTTGAATTTCTCTCTATTTTCTTTGCTTTCGATTTTCTGTTTTGTGTTTGTGTTGTTTTTGGTTAATTTGTAACTTTAGATTTTGAAGATGTAATTAGGGTTTACTCCGAGTATTCATTTTGTTTTGATTTCTTTTATCAGGATGGGGAGAGAAGCGCAGGGAGACATATTAACATCGGCAGATAAGTTCACTAGATTACCTTTTATCCACAAGAATTCTCAAGGAGAAGGATCTTTTTTGTAATACTAAATTATGTTTTCAAATTTTGATGTATTACTAATTTTTTTAAGATTAGTTTTGATTTATGAAGTGCTTAAAGTAGAGGAAACATTTGGGGAGAAAAAATACATTATAGGGCAACATTTAGTATATTTGGAAAATACCAGGTTTATAAAGTTATGTATATGTTTATACTAGTTTGGTATATTTGGATTGAGAATCCTAAATTGACTTCAACGGCTGAGTATTAATTTCATATCCGTTAAGTGTTAATATCATATTCTACAATTTACCAAAAATAATAATATTGTACATATTTTCCTAAAACAATCGATAGATAATTTTTTTTTATCTTCTTAGATTTTTTTTTTTTTGGTAGATATAAATTTAATTCCAATAATCTAAGCAAAAAGATTAGAGAAGGAAAAATCTTTAGAATTTCTTGGGAGATTTAAGAAACTAATTCCAAAAATAATAATATTTTCTCATGTGTAAAGAAATTAATTCCAAAAATAATAATATTTCCTCATGTGTAAAAACGCTTGAACAAATGTCACGTCTCTTTTTTTAAAGATTTGTTCTGCATATGCTTGTAGAATTTCTTCTTCTGATCGGTGGTTATTGTTTCTTTTTCCAGGATACAAAAGAATTCAATCCATCGAGCTACTTTTCTTCTTAGAAATCAACTTAAGTGATTTTTTCTTTTCCTTTTTACTGTTTTGTAAGTATTAGTTCTGAACAGGTAACGAGAGCTGTTAAGTTGTTGTTTTACTGCAATCGTATCGGGGCAACTCAAAACAATCCATGTTTTCTTTCAATTTTTGTCCGCTTCAAGGTAATCAAATCTTCTTTTGTTAGAAATATGTTTATGACCTTTCTAAATTACGACTTTTTATACTTTCAGGTGGTTTTTATTACGGGTTGTTGGTTTTATTGCTCAATTCAATTATTACTTTCGTTGATCATGATACCGTGTTTGAGATTTTTTTCTGTTGATTATGGTGTTGCGATTCAAAAGACAAAAAAAGGTTATTGTGATTGAGATTTTTTTATACTAAAAATAGCTTAAGCAATATTGACGAGAATCTCAATTTGTTTGTGTTTCCACCCAGCAAACAGAAAAACTAACAAAGCTATGGGTGATCACTAGAAACTACCAGATATTTGAACTCAGTCAAGATCTCAAACTCATCAATTCGGTAAGTAATAAAATTGCATTTGTTCTGGTAGTATGCCCATGAGTTCGTTCTTTATCATATGATTCATATGAGACAAATGAAATTGCACTTTGTCCTGTTTGTTCGTTCTTAAATTCCATTTACATTGACAGTTAGATGATCTAATTAATTTTGGTAAGAACATACAAAATATAAATGCACAACTTTTATGAAGATTTTCTTCCCATAAATTAAAAATTTCCAGTATGCTGCTCAAAGAAATGACATTTTTATACGGAGTATACTCCATTACATTGACAGTTGGATTATTATTCTTTGTCATCGTTCGCTAAGGTTTCGTTGTGTTCAGTGAAGATGAGGGCAATGCGAAGATTAGGGTGAGTGCGATTGTATAGAAAAAATCGACATATCGTTTAGAATTTGCCTAAAAAGAAAAAACGAAACAATTTCATATATGATGTTCCAAAAGTAGTATTGGTTGTTGCCGTCACCATAATTAACTAAGCACTTTCTAACAATGTGAGTTCTTGCATATCTCATTTCCAAATGACATACTTAATCTTTTTAAGATCAAGTTGTACAAGAAAACAAATAAAAATGGAAGCTAGGTTATTTTTTCTATGATATAAATGATGTTTTCTTTACGCTTCTTGCACCCCAGGAATTACATCAACTTTCAGTTGGTTTTTTCAATATTAAATTATCCAATTATCTACAGTCAAATAGTATTATGATGTAATCAACCAGGTTCCCGCTGCATAACCCGATACCCAGTAATACCACGAGTTCTACTAAGAAGAAACTAATATATAATCGTGATAGGTTGTTATGTTGAACTTGGGTAAGGTTGATCATCCATGCAAGAAATATATCTCCATGGTTTATAAGCACTTTTGTCAGTTAATTGAAATGCAAAAATGCCTATTATACTTATGTACAAATTTAAAAATATTACGTAGGTTAGCCTCATTTTGAACGTTGGAAAAACGTATTATGCTCAAAAAAATAAAAATAGACAACAAATAATGGTCAGAATTACTAAAAACAAATGCAAATCAAATACGCCGAACACTTTTATAGTGTTAATTTTTGCATTAAATTAGTAACGGATACAATGAAAATTTTTGTACGTACTTGGGAGTAAGCACTATTAAGGTGAGCTGTAATTTAAGGCATTGTTTTTCTTCCAACTTTTTATGACTAAAAATGCAATTCACCGTTCAACCGCAATGGGTACATATACAATTCATCATTTGATAATAAATTGAGTTGCACTAACTCAGGAAACCCTAATATATAAAGAAAATAAAATTTAATTAAGAAAAATAATTAACAAAAAAACAACAAATGTGGAACGGGCTACTTACTATGTAAACATATTATTGTTGTACAACCCACTAATACGGCTTGCTTAGATACCCTACTTCACGGTGAACAAAAAAAACTTTTAAAAGTACGTACTTTCGTGTAATTCAAAAGACGTGTGTGGTCGGGTGCACTATCTCATCCTATAATTCACTGAATGGATATTCATAACTCAATGCAACCAAGTATAGTTATTCAACTAAACAATTGAAATTGACTAACTATTTTCCAAAGTCAACTCTCACCTATAATACATGGATTCATCTTATAATTATTAGATACAACGTACAATGCAATGTTGGCAAGACAAATCCTACGGGAGCTTTCCGCTGTTTAGTTAAGTGATTCCATGCTACAAAAATATTTCTGAAAATTTTCAAGGTAGGGAAAACATTCAAAACTATATACTCTATGTTTGGGGAAAAAAATAATTTTAGATTGACCTTCCACAAATGTGAATAATCATAGGAGATATCTCTCCATTTGTCCATTAAGGGAACGAGAGTATATGCAAATCTCAACATATCAGATACGGAATAATTCAAGGAGCTTACCCTCTTTCCATTGGCCGGGACAGCTTAAAACGATCAAAATTCTCCTCAGATAATCAAAATCTTCTTTGGTTAGAAATTCGTATGTTAAATACCTTATTATCCAATTATCCTTTTTTGTTTGTTTGTTTGTTTTGCATAAAATTATTACAAGCAACAACAATGCTACGTTGACGCCCAAATTTTTTGGGATTTATCCTTTCTATCATCAGTATTGATGCGTGGGGAAGTAGGTCCCTGCTCTCTCTCTTTCCCTCTCTCTCTTTCTCTCTCTCTTAATAATTTCGGGTTAAAATACTGGGATACAAAGCCTTTTCCTTAAGTAAAAAATTGCATATCAACCATAGTTTAATTATAGGGAGTTGGTTGTTTAATTCTGAACTCAAGTATATGTTTTCTGAAAAAAATATATTAGTGAATTTCCTTGATTACGACTTTTATGACGGGAAGCGCTTCATATGCTTTGTATTTTTTAGAGTTTACAACCTATTTTATATGAATATCATGTTTCTTTTTGGTATCTCCATTGTAACTATTAATACAACTATATGATGAGTGTGATTTTTTAAGGAACATTTGATTTGGACACTTGATTCTTAACGCAAGTATATGATTTCCGAATAAAGATATATCAACGCATTTCCTTGATTACATATTCTTTTACGGGAAGAACTTCATATGATTTGCACATTTTAGAGTTGACAATCAATTTTATATACCTTTTTTTGTGACAGTAATATCAGGTATTGATACAATTATAGAGTGTGATTTTTCATTTAACTACAACGACTTGAGTTGTCTGTTTGATTCTTAACGCAAGTATATATATATATATATATATATATATATATATATATATAACATATCAATATATGACATATCAATGCATTTCCTTGATTACATCTTCTTCAATGGGAAACACTTCATATGTTTTGTACTATTTAAAGTTGCCAATCTATTTATATTAATATCATGTTTTTTTAGCGTCTATAATATCATATATTGATTGATACAATATAGTGGGTGTGATTCTTCATTTAACTACAAGAAGTTGAAGCACTGATATATCTTTATTCGACAGGAAACACTCCATATGCTTTGCACTTTTTAGAGTTGGCAATTAATTCTATATTAATATCATTTTTTTAGTATATTTTTAATATCAGGCATTGATGCAACTATACAACGAGTGTGACTTTTCATTTAACTACAGTGAGTTGAGTTGGTTTCTTGATTCTTGACGTAGGTAGATGAGTTCTCATTATATTTCCTTTGATGGGAAATACTTCATATGCTTTGCACTATTTAGAGTTTGTCATCTATTTTATATTAATATCGTGTTTCTTTTTAGTGTCTCTAATATAACTATTGATACAACTATATAATGGGTGATTGTTTTTAGTATTTCTTTTTCATTTAACTATATGAAGTTGGAACCTGGAGGATTGAGTTGGTAGGTTGATTCTTAACACAAGTATATGATATGGTTGTAAGGTAGGTGGGGAGTGTATAGCGGGTGAAGTACGAACAATATTTGGCCGAACTGGAAGCCATTATTGGAGTTTTGTGGCAGAATATTATTATGACTTTGTTTCTTTACTTTTAAGTTGCAAATATGGATTAAGCAAGAAATGCATATTCTAAAATCTAGCAAGACTAAGTTTCGTTGTAGTGCTACTGGATTAAATGACTTCAAATCTATCCTTACCGATTATTTTTAGAGTACTGATGTTGGTAATGTCATGAACTACTTATTGATTTCAAAAATCGATATGATTTTCCAAAAGTATTTTCTTTTAGAGGATTTATTAATCTCGAAAACTTTAAATAGTATGTAATCGATCAATTTAGTTCCAACTGCTTATATACTAAATTAGGATTGATGGTTTCATTATGCACTACAGTTATTAATTGGAACCCTTTCTGGGATGGGTTCCAATTATATGAAATTATTAGTTTTTTAATAATTAAATGTAAGAATTGATATAGTATTTTTTTTTCTGGATTTTCTATCATAACTATATGAAATTATAAAAGATTCAAAAAATATAAATTATTTTATTTTATTCTATAAATACGTTGAATTGATTTTTTTTTATTTTGATCATGATTGTCCGAAATTAATATAGTAGTTTTCTTTATTTTCCGGGTATTCAAAATAAATACACGAAATTAATATAGCAATTTCTCTAAATAATGAGGGTCGTCCGTCGCGTGTGTCCCAACCATCCACCAAATCTACACCACACATTGTCAGATCAACGCACCATATCTAAGGAAATTTCATCCGATGAATATGAATGGTTTTTCAAACAGCCAATGAGACCGCGAGGTTACGCTCACCAGCCAATAGGAGAGAGGGTAAGCTCCACCAGTGCTACTTTTATTCTGGAGTGAGGGATGGTATTGAGTTTTTAGGTTGGTGATAGTTAAGTGTAACTTACTAATCTACTTGCCGCTAGGATACCCCTTATCTCTTGTAGATAGGTTAATCATTTCCTATGCCTCAAAAGTCCGAGGTATGCCTCAAGACAGCTTCCAATTCATAACCAAAGGCACCTGTAGCCAATTCCACAATTTTGAAGTCTCCTTCATCTTAAAGTCTCGTTTCTTCATCTTGGTTTCGTAACTCAAATGGAGCTCATCTTCATTGATTCTGCTAACTTAGTAGGTTTCTCATCATCATTTTCCAAATTTAATTTCAATGTCATAGTCCCGTTAAATCCATCAAAAACTTCAAAATTTCCATCACATTTCGTAGTGAGAATGGGGAAAAAGAATAGTAATAATAATAACATTGAGACATCAAAAGGATTTCATCAAAAAGAGTATTCAAAGGGAAATCTTTGTAGAATTCTTAGAACCGAAGCTGCTGTTAAAGGGATTGAAAAGAAAGCAAATTCTCAGAAGTTCACTAATCTCTCTCCCAAAGCTGTTTTGGAAGCTTTAGATGATTCTATTGCAAATAATCAGTGGGAATCTTCTCTTAAGGTTGGTCAAATCTTTCAATTTTATTCTTAAATATGTTGTTCATTTATTGCATTTACTGAGTAGCTTTTTGCTTACTTTCATCAATTGGAAGAAATTCGAACTACTCCGTAGGCAACAGTGGTATGAACCAAGAACCCAAACTTATGCAAAGCTGTTGACGATGCTGGGGAAGTGCAGACAACCTAGGGTTGCTAGCTTGCTTTTCGAAAGGATGTTATCTGAAGGACTCAAACCGACAATTTATGTTTATACTTCTCTAGTAGGTGCTTATGGCCTTGGTGGTCTCTTCGACGAGGCATTTCAAACCATTGATGAGATGAAATCTGTTTCTAATTGCAAACCAAACATCTATACATATTCAATACTTATTAACTGTTGCATGAAACTCCGGCGCTTTGATTTAATTGACGGTATACTCAGTGAGATGTCATACTTGGGAATTGGCTGCAGTACAGTTACTTACAACACGATAATTGATGGATATGGGAAGGCTGAGATGTTTGAACTTATGGAGAACGCGCTGACAGATATGGTCGAGACTGGTAGATGCTTGCCGGATGTTTTC
The DNA here is from genome assembly GCF_003573695.1 of Papaver somniferum. Classification (NCBI taxonomy): domain Eukaryota; kingdom Viridiplantae; phylum Streptophyta; class Magnoliopsida; order Ranunculales; family Papaveraceae; genus Papaver; species Papaver somniferum. The sequence continues at coordinate 60,493,929 of NC_039364.1, read as the reverse complement.
ACCTTGAATTCTGTCGTATGGGCTTATGGGAATGTTGAAAGAATTGAGGAGATGGAGCGATGGTACGATGAATTTCAGCATATGGGAGTCAGTCCAGACATAAAGACATTTAATATCCTTATAAAGTCATATGGCAAAGCAGGCATGCATGAAAAGATGGCGGCTGTCATGGAGTTTATGGAGAAGAGATTCTTCTCTCCAACAATTGTCACTTACAATGTAGTTATTGATATATTTGGGAAGGCTAAGAACATCGAGAAAATGGAATATTTTTTCCAAACAATGAAGTACAAAGGTGTTAAACCTAATTCTATCACCTATAGTTCCCTGGTTAGTGCGTATAGTAAAGCAGGGCTTATAACAAAGAAGATCGGCACAGTCATTAAGCAAATAGAAAATTCCGATGTAGTTCTAGATACACCATTCTTCAACTGTGTCATCAGTGCTTTCGGCCAGGCTAGAGAGTACGGTAAAATGGAAGAAATGTATTTGAAAATGATCGAGAATAAATGCACACCCGATCATATTACCTTTTCTACCATGATTCAAGCCTATCATTCCCTGGGCATGGTTCAGGCTGCTCAAGAATTGGAAATGAAGGCACTCCAAACAAAAAACAGTTTAGGTAACCTTCCAATTTACTTGCTTCTGAAATGTCTGTCACTAAATTTTCTGAAGTTCACTTGATGCTATCACACTATCACTCTTCTGAGCTGAAGTAATTTTACAATATTAATATTTTCAGCTTGTTTGAACCTTTCTATTTCAGTATCTTTATCAAGAACTAGAGCTCAAACACGAGTCTGAGCTTGTTGAAATAAAAGGAGATCAAACACGAGGAGTTTGAAACTGATGGCTGTTCTCACAAGGTATCTTTGTGTTTGTTTTTATGTTGATTAAGTGACTATAGACTGGGTTGTCTAAACCTGCTGATAGCTCTGAGATGTAGATTCTAATTGTCTCCAAATACAGAATGATAAAATTGCCCTCCTCGCGTTTCTGAAGCTGCCATCATGAGATCTTTAGTAAAATTCTGGCAGTAAGCCAGTAACCTTTGTTGGTGAATGGTTAGATAGTTTTTGCTATCTGAGTTTGATTATGAAAGAAAAGTTAGCAGTATCTTACTCTAGCTAAGGAAGATCTTGTTGTGCAGTTTCTTATTATCCCCACTCATAGAAATTACGACCGACTTAATCTGTCTTCTGTCTAAAACCATTTTGAGAATCGGACCGTAGGCAGTTGCTAATATACTTGTACTTGATGCACTATAACTTTGTCTTCTCTCTGAACATCTTAAAAGGTGTAATGGGATGACCACATTTTTCTAAAGAATCTTGCATGATGATTATACCGTTTAACTTCTAAGAAATCCTTCAATTGGCGCTTGAAAGAGGGACCAACATAGGTGTAGTTGGTGGTAAAGGTAATGCAAATGCATCAGTAATAGTTGACTTTCAAATCACGATGGAGAAACATGTTGCAACTGCTAGAAAGCTGAGCGACAAGGACATGTGGATGCCCGAATGGAAGTACTTGAGGGCCAACACGACCCTTTAAAATTAAGCAGAAGGAGTTTGTGAAGAAGTTGAACACGCAGAAGTCATTGGAAATCTTTTTCATGGCCCTGTTGTTCATGAGAAATCAATATACTCGGAATGAAGACGATAATATTATTGTTTACTGGAACTTACCGCCAGTATACGATCCCTGCCGGGAAGATAAGGATGATGTCGTGTCTTCCCAAACTACTTTTGGCAAAACATCATCCCCGTTGTTTGGGTAAGGATCGAGGACTGGTGGTATGTTACAATCCACAATAACTCCACCTTTTCATTCTCACTTACAGAGAAGAGCGTTTCTCATGAACAACAGGTCCATGAAAAAGATTTTTATTTACTTCTGGGTGTCCATCCGCTTTAGATACTCCTTTCAGTGAATCTAAAGGGTTGCATTGGACTACCTCCATTCTGGAGTCCACACGTCCCTGTTGCTACAACTTTCTAACCATCCGCAACATGTTCTTCACACGGTTCGAACATCTATAACTGTTGTGTTTACACATTCTTACCACAAGCTATACCTCTACCTACCATCCAGAGATCTAGGGCTTGTCGGCCCTGAGGTTAATAGCCTAGCATAAAACCCTATGACAAGAAAAACAATGCTAATTGTGGACCGAGACACCCTTCCATAGAATGGGAAACTAGTAAATCCTAGATACAGATAATAGACGTAAATGCCCCTGCATCATTTGATGTTATTGAAGTGTGTTTTCACTCTTGTATCATGGCATTATTTCTGTTCCATCTTGCAGTTAAAAGTTTACCTTCTTCTTCTTTGTTTCCGCTTTAAGTTCACCATGAATCTTTTTTATATCTTTTGTTGGGATACCGACACCACTGGTTACTCTATTGCTTTCAATCCTATCATCTTTTGTCATGTCGCTGTAATTCCATAAGGTCTATACAAGGTGGCCAAGCAGGCTTCGATGCTTCTTTAGTGGCAATACAAGAGGACTTGCTGATCACTGAGGCCTTCTAGGACATAAGTACCCATTAGCATTAATGTGCCACACCATCAGGCTCCCTGTATTACTTATTTGACAATTGGATGCTGTTATAATTGTTGTAGCGTTGTTTCAGAATGCATTTCCAGATTTACAGTTTCTGTTTCTTTTCTACCAGGGGTAAAATGAAATTGGAAAATGGGGTTGTATGTAAGAAGGTGAAGGTTAGATGTCTAATTGTTCGTGTTTTGCTAGAAGAAAATCCAGCAACTATACTCTATCAACTCGATTTTCTCGACTCAGACATATAAAGTAGGTTCGTTTATGCCTTTTACATCTAAGTTCAATTTTCAGGGTTATGTCTTTATGTTTCCATTTTTAAGGCTTATGTCTTTATGTTTCCATACCAAACTGCAATTTAGCATGAGTTTTTCATTTGATTTTAAGTGCTCGGTTTATGATGATCCAAGACTAACATTCGAAAAGGTCATGACTCGTGTGCTGTGATATAGATTCATTTAACCGTCAGAAGTGTTTCTATAACAGGTCAGTTATAAGAATTAGTCGAGATTACCTGGATGTGAATTCGTTTTGGGTCATCATCCAAATATACGAATTTATTTGTTTTAATCATCTTAAATTCTTAGGATTTCTAACTTATCTTTTGACAAACTTGCAGTTCTATGATCTGTGAGCATATTTAAGCTCAATGGTCATGTTCAGAAGAAAATCCATAGTTATTTAATAGTTACTTTGTCGACCGAGGGTCTTTTTTCTCTTAAGGCCATTCTTACACCATTCGGCTCATGTCAAGTTTGAGGTTTAATGAGTTATTTTGATTATCGAGGATTACATATTATTTTATAAAGAAGAATCCAATCTTGTATGATTTCATTTATTCTTACCTGAAGGAGGTTAGATCCTCTGTCAGTCATTGGCTCGTATCCACTGCATTAACTACTATTATTTGTATTTTTTTGTTAAATTTAGGTATGTATCTAGCTAGTGGGATTCATGAGAGCAAGAACATGAGAAAGATTTATGGTTTTGAAGGCGAGGTTAAATCGAAGTTGAGTGGGGCATTTGTTGAACTCTTCCCCGAAGTGTTCTGTTCTTTACCCTTAGGACATGTCTCGAGTGGCAGTGATTTCATTGTTTGTGGATGGTATTTTAGTGTTGATGGGATGAAACTTTCTGACATTAGGAAAATTCATCAGTTTTGTCAACCTGGGGAGGAAGGTAAAGAGACTTGTGATGGCTATTTTCCTTTTTTCGTCGCTTGTATTGGATGTATGCAACTGTTTTTGCCTGTTGATGTTTGCAAGTTTCTTTTTCACCAAACTTCTATATTTAATCACTAGGTTTATCAATCTATCTTTGGTTATATTATTTCGGAAGCTGACTTATGTGTATATTTCAGGTTGGACGTTGTCACGCATTGAGAAATATTATCTCAGTTGGCTTGACAAAGCTCGATAGGAAGTTATTAAATGGCACGTTCCAAATAAGATGAATTGCATTTACATGCTCGAGGTGTATAGATATGCATTTTACATGTATTTCCTCAGGCTTGATGTGTCAACTGCTATATAGTGATCCACAATCTCTTCCTGCTCAAGGCCCCAGCAAATGAGGTGTAGGTCTTTCTTTTGGTGATAACATCACAACGAGGTTCTTGCAAGAGAACAACTTAGGTATTTTACGACTTCATGCTGTTGCTATTCTTAAGTCCCTCATTTCTTATCTTACCAGCTCCTAAAAAGCACACACTTGCCCTCACATATGTATTGTTTCTATCTCATGAAGTGAGGGATGAAGGATATGAAATTGAGCATGGTGGTAAACTTAGTACTGTACTGTTTGCTCCAAAATTTCTGTGGCTAAGTAATTAATTCACTTCTTTGAGCTTCAATATTTTCTCATTGCTATCTTGATGTGTTCCTATATGAAGCCAGTTCTATTAACTTTTTTTTGGATACCTAGTAATATTAGGCTAATCCTGTTTTGTTATTACAAAATTTATGTTTGACATTTGTTTGATGCATGATGCAGGTGGCTAATAAAGGTGCTTTTATAAGGTTTGAAGCCTCTGGTTTGAAGCCAAATATCGTTAGTTTCTCTGCTTTGGTGAGTACCTTCTAATTTTAGAGGTGTTCATTCCTCTTTTTAACTGTTTGATGCCCACCATTTTGTGTCCACTATATCTTTTAGAGGTCGCTTTAGAGTCATATCTTGCATCAAGTCGATTCATGCCGGTGCTAATCTAACAGTGGTGAGCTATGGTCAAAGTCAAGTTGCCAATTAGGTTTTATTTTCCCCTGAACCCAATAAGCAAGCTTCTCATGCGTCTCGGCCCTTAATTTAAACTAAAACTTATTAGATTACTTAAATACCCTTTGACTAAATTAAAACCTAAACTAAAACTATTGAAAACAAACAGTCAACATTCTTTCTTCTCTAATGCTTCTTCTTCCTTCTTCTTCTCCCTTTGAGCAGCAGCCGAACCCCACCCCCATTTCCATAACCCGATTAATCGTTCGATGAAAAATCTTTGATCGTCGATTAAAATTATAACTACAAATGAATGCTAAAATGAAGCGTTGTGCTAGAGATCTACTTCCAGACCCGCATGTTGGAATCAATTACAACCAAGCAAGTAATCAAGCAAAGGAAGCCCTAATCGATGTGAGCACCGGTGAAGAGCGGAATCCAAACCCCATCGTCATTCAGATGTATATTAGAAGGTATTTAGAACAAACCCATCTTTTTTATGATTGATTCGAGCATGTTTAATCGATTGAATAGGATTTAGAAATTGAAATTAGGTTACCGATTTATGTTCGGCCCAAAATTTTCGGACGAACCTAGGCTTTAGAAGAACAGTTCGTCTAATTTTTTAAACATACTCTTGAGCCGAACATTAATCTGTCTTAGGTACGGCTCATACGACGTTACTGAATTTTAGGCCGAACCTTGATCTGTCTTAGGTGCGGCTTATTCGACTTTGGTCGATTTTGGGCCGAACATTAGTCTGTCTTAGGTACGGCTCATACGACGTTGCTGGATTTTAGGCCGAACCATGATCTGTTTAGGTACGGCTTATTCGACTTTGGTCGATTTTCGGCCGAACATTAGTCTGTCTTAGGTACAGCTCATACGGCGTTTCTTGGTTTTCGGCCGAACCCTGATCTGTTTAGGTACGGCTTATTCGACTTTGGTTGATTTTCGGCCGAACATTAGTCTGTATTAGGTACGACTTATTTGACCTTGGTCGATTTGAGTCGAACACTTCCCTGGATGTTCCACTAATGCATAATTATCAGACGACCATATTTTTAAAGTCGAACATGTTATATTTTTAGACGAACCTAGTATTTTGGGCCGAACCTTGTGTGTTTGTTGTACTTATTTTTTTTCTTTCTTTGTGTTAGGGGACAAAAAGTTAGTGGTAGTGGTAGAGTTATAACTGATAAGAAGAGTAAAAAGAAGAGGTCTACTGAAGTAACTCCTTCTAATGCTAAAACTCCCCAACCTCGAGTATGCAACAAAAATTTGGGTGCACAAAAAAGGGGCTCTACAACCTCCGATACAGAGAACCGAGAGACAAAGAAACAAATAGAAGGAGAAGTTGAAGGAAGTGAAGCTGACAAGGGAAATACTTCTGCAACAAATAGAAGGAGAAGTTGAAGGAAGTGAAGCTGACAAGGGAAATACTTCTGCAAGTAATGAGACTGAAAGAGGAGGAGGAGTACTAAGTAACCTAAATGGAGATGAAGATGAAGATGAAGATGAAGAAGAAGATGAGCAACGACAACAAAGAAGCAAAGAAAAGAAAGTCATTGAAGATGAAGATGAAGGAGATAAAGATGAAGAACAAGAAGATCCACCACAACCAGAAAAACAAGTCAAGGAGAGGAAACTTGCTGTACCTCGGAAGACAAAGCTTCATATTCCTCATGACATAATACCTCCTAAAAGGAACGAACCAATACCTGGTCTTCCTGCAGATGGAGGAAAGGTGTTGATAGGTTACGAGGAGTCGTGGGCAAAGAAAATCTATGAAACTCCGAATCATAGGACTGCAATCAGAAATTTGAGGCACCAAAGGGCAGCAGCTTGGGATTTGAATAATGAGGTTGTTGAGGTTCAAGCTATAGTTCAGAAGTCTGGTTTATGGAAAGCAATTAAGTATTGAAAGCACTGGTCAAGCCGTTGGCCCCAAAAAAGGGTGATAAAAAGAACCCATCAAGAACCCGGAGGCCCAAGTGGAGGTGGTGATGACAATGAAGGCGGAAGTGGAGAAAAAAGAGGACATGGAACTACCAAAAGAGGTCGTGGAGGAGGTCGTTAGTGAAGTGATAATGTTTACTTAGCAAACTTTAATGTCCTGAATGCTAGTTTGTTTGTTTTAAGACTTTATTTTGTATTTTCGTTTTGGATGTTAGTTATGACTCTGATGTTTGGGATGTTAGTTTATTATGGTATTGAGTAGACTTTAACTGAGATTATCATCCTCTTGTTGGTGTTATTATGAATGAAAAGTGTTGGAATTATCAACAATATAGGGAAGGTTCGGACCTTAATTTAAATTATCGTAACAACCGAACCTGACAACTTAAATGTAAAGTGTTGGAAATGTCATGTTCGGCTTTAAATGTAATCTTGGTTTTAAGCCGAACCTGACAACTTGAATGAAAAGTATTGTTATTCCCCGCCAACCATATCAATTGTTGCATCACTACCCTACCTTGCAATTCTTTCTTCCTCAAAGTACTTTTAGCATTGTAGATATTTTGTAGAGTGGATTTGTTTTGCGGGTCATCCACCTTCAACATGCTTAGGATTTTAATCGGTGGGATACGTGTTTTATACATCTTACCTATTTTCAACAATTCATGGTCTTTGATCCTTGCAACTCTTGCATGTCCATGAAGATCAAATGCACATGGGTGGTTATGACGACAATCCATCTTTTTATTCATAGTCCAATAATATTCATCCTTGTTCTCTCTTATACGGTTGAAAACGATCTTGAAAGAGCATTCTCTTTTCTTCGTCTTGGTCTTATTCTTTCTCCCCGTCTTCCCAACATACACGGAACCCTTTTTTATGCTTATCAACGTCTTTTCCGCTTCTCTCACAAACCATTTTAACCCGTTTTTCTCGGCTTTGTTGCCCGGTCACTAGCACACAATTTATTAGCAATCCATGTTCATAAGCCCAAGCCTTTGCTTCCTCTTTACTTCCCCATCTCTACAGAAATACAAGGCCACATATATACTTAGTAAACGTTTGGGATATATATACTTTTTAACATATAAAGTAAGACATCACTCAATTTGTTACCTACCAAGTCATTTTGGAAGTGATCTCGATTATCTTCGTGAATGGTATTAACAGCCGAAGGTTGACCGTGCAAAGGTTGAGGTTCAAAAATCACCATCTACAAGAATATGGCGTGGTTAGATAGCTCTAACTAAGGAAATTCTCAGAGTAAATATAGGTTCGGCCAATACGAAAATTTGGAAAATGAGCCGAACCATAAGCTTTCAGGAGTTCGGCTAATACGATAGTGTACAATTAGAGCCGAACTATGGACTTGCCTAGAGATTGAAGTTATAGTGCAGGGTTCGGCTGACATAAGTTGGGCCGAACTTTACACTGTATGTAGTTCGGCTATATAGTGAAAGAGATCGAACAAGCCGAACCGTTCTTCCCTGGTGCAATGTTCGGCTCTTATTTCAGCCGAACCCAAGTACTGATTTTCCTAAAAATTTGTAAAAATAAATTTTTAGGTGAATTGAAGCTAAAGAAAAGGAGATTAGATGTCTTATAAGAGCATACCTGTGTATTATTAGAAGAAGGTTCTTCATCAATGTATTCGTCCTCTGGATTTGGCTCATAAAAACCATCATCTTTAGCTTTAGGTTGAGGTTGAGTTAAAGTTGGAGCAAAATCATTCTCATAATCCAAAATATATTAGCCAAATCTGGATCACTGTTGAAGTTGATGTGTATTATATTGTGTCTACGAGATGAAGTTTCACCCGGATCATCCATTTGGAATCACAAAAATCACCCAAATCTCAAGAACCCTAGTTTTTTTTTTCACTTTTCTTCCTCTCTCAAAAACCCAACTCTCTCACTCAAAAGTCAGATTTTTTCAACTAATATAACACTGACAACTTAACCTAGTCAATCATTAACATTATTAACTAATCATTATTATTAAAATTAATAATAAATAAGGGTAAATATGCCATTATAAAAAAAGGTAGATAAGGGGTGATGGTATTTTTTATTTAGTGACCCTATTTTGGCATTATTCAGTATGGCTCAAAAAAACTCAGTATGCCTCAAAACAGGTTTCATCGTCTTGAAGTAATTTAAAAAACGCCTTATCCACCTATTTTTGTTAATGGGTAATGGGTTCCTGATTAATTAGTGTTGATTAAATGTGTTAGTTGTTAATTAACTTTGTTAGTTGTGAGATGAACTAATTTTAATGAAACTTCTAAACATGAAATTTTTTTAGGAAGATTGATTTTTTACTTTTTGAAGAACACCAATTCACAATCGGCGGATATGATGACACTCTGGGTTGTTGTTTTTCATGGACGAAGAGCATAAGAAATCGACGGATATTGGTTAATACATAGACTAATTGTGACAACGTAATCGATGGATTTGGTAACCATTATATGGGTGTTTGTTAAAATTTATAATAGTTGATTATTTTAATCATAATTGGAAAAACCCATTATAATCATAAATAGAAAAAAATGTTTGTAAACTTATCATAATCAATTATTTTAAAAAAAATTGTGAAAAAGCGGGGGTCTAACAACACCACCCAATATTTCGCTTAGCAATCTATATGGACTAACTCCGAAATACTTTGTTAGAGAATCAACTAGACAGTCAGACTCAATCTAGATAAAAGTATCTCAAGGAGTTAATATCTATCTCTTGATTTGATTTTTACTCAAGCTAAAAACAATAGCGAGTCTTTATCAAATACAAGGAATACTTGGACGGTACCAAAGACCAATGTCCAAGGATCAATCAATATCAATCAACAACCAAAGGTTGGATTTCCAATTGATGATCACGAACGCACAACCTGTATTATTTCAATTATATAAAATATAATGCGGAAAAGAAATAACACGGACACCGGAAATTTTGTTAACGAGGAAACCGCAAATGCAGAAAAACCCCGGGACCTAGTCCAGATTGAATACACACCGTATTAAGACGCTACAGACACTAGCCTACTGAAAACTAATTCGGTCTGGACTATAGTTGAACCCCAATCAGTCTCCCACCGATGCAAGGTACATTTATACTCCTACGCCTCTGATCCCAGCAGGATACTGCGCACTTGATTCCCTTAGCTGATCTCACCCACAACCAAGAGTTGCTGTAACCCAAAATCACAGACTTGATAATAAACAGATCTGTCTCACATAGAAAAGTCTATAAAAGGATAAATATGTCTCCCACAGATAAACCCTAGGTTTTGTTGCGTCTTTTGATATGAAATCGAGGTGAACAGGAACCAATTGATAATCCGGTCTTATATTCCCAAAGAAAAGTCTAGATTAATCAATCACCTCTCTACAAGCCTTCCTGACTACACAAGAGGATTGTCGAGGAATCACAAACAGTGAGACGAAGATGTTTGTGACTTCTTTATCTTGCCTATCAGAGAACTCTCACGATCTCAAGCCAATCAATCGATTGTACTCGTCGATAGAAGATGCAAGATCAGATCACACAACTACGATAAAGTAGTATCGGTATGGCTTCACAATCCCAATAAAGTCTTTAAGTCGTTCACCTGATTTTAGAGAAGAAAATCAAAGGTTAATGGAGAACGACTCTAGCGGACGCACTAGTAGCACACAGACGTGTGGGGATTAGTTTTGCACAGTGCTAGATGTCTCCTTTATATAGCCTTCAAATCAGGGTTTTGCCTTAGTTACAAAGAAATCCTTATTCATCGTTAGATGAAAACCTGATCTAGATTCAAGCTAATATTTCTCAACCATTAGATCGAAAACTTAGCTTGTCACACACACTTGGATAGACGTTTACTGGGTTGGTGAAAACCATGGCGAAATGTGTACGTGTGTGTTGGTTCAACATGGTAACCCAAAAGGTTAACCATATGAGCATTTCATATTAACCTTGTTCTTCTTCACCATAACTAGTTCAATTGACTCAAATGAACTAGTTAAAGAGTTGTTCAATTGCTATGAGATATTATGTATCTACACAAGACACAATTGAAACAAAGATGATTTGATTCGATTGAATCGGCTCATGAAGATTATAGCCACGGTTTGCATAAAGCATTCCTTAGTAATTTAATGATTCATGTTTAGAGCACATCTTTAGATCATAACCTCTTAAGTTCACAAACAAGTTCGCGGACTTAAGTTAATCGGTTGAGTTTTCCAAACTCAGAAGAAATTCTCGAAAAGAGAACTTCCGCCAGTTCGCGGGCTGGGTTCGCGGACTTAGCACACAAATGAGTTTCGGAAAATCCCAGCAGAAATTCTCGGTCGAGAACTTCCGACAGTTCGCGGACTTGGCAAGCCAATTCCACAATCCTCCCGATTTCTCTTGATCAACAAAGTTCGAAAACTTCGGTTCAAGGAATACATGGTTATGTAATCTAAACTTTCATTTCAATCATTGAGACATTCTCAGAGGACGCTATGTAGCCGTTATTCACAGACCGATTTACGTCAGTGCAATTCTCAAAGTGATTGAAACTTTTCATGACTTTCGTCACTAGGTGAAGATAAACTTGATCAAAGCGAAACGCTTTACCAACACACGATTTCGAGATAAAAGATAAGCAATGAATGCTCAACTCGAAACATCAAATGTGTATGATCTAGTCTACATAGCATACGACTTTTGTCTCATAAGAAGTAGGAGATAAAAGAGATAGACTTTTGAGTGATAGATAAGTTCAAGTCTCCACATACCTTTTTGTTGATGAAGTTCCACGATTCCTTGTATAGATCTTCGTCGTTGTATGATGAATCGTCGTGAAGTCCTTGAGCTCAACTACACTTTTCTATCTTAGTCCGAGACTTAGCTATGTAGGCTAGAAATCAAGACTTATAGTTTTGATCACTAACATTGACAAACATGCTTGAGATACCAACGCATGCGAGGTTGACCGAGCTATGCTCTAACAAATTGAATTAAATATTTTTCTTCTTTTTTCTCTAAACTATAAAGAGAGAGACAAAAAACAAAAATAGTGGACCAAAAAGATTCTTCCGCTCCTCTGTGACAGCATAATTTTTCTTTTAACTCAAAAAGGGCAAATATATTAAAAAGCACCAACTTCTTATTGTACTGTTCTTAGTGAAATCTAGAGTGAAAGCAACGGAGATGAACTTAAATTGGACGGAAAACGAACGGAAATTGGATGGATAAGAAAACTTCTGTGGCAGCAGCCAAACTTTTATTAATTCATTCTTAGTCCACAAATAGGATTTCATTACAACTTAAATACTCAAATGATTGGAAGATAAAACCCTAAAGTTGACTAATCCAAAACAGACGCGCGTCCCATCCCTAACCCTCAAACAAACATGAAATGGAACGGAGACATGTCTCTGATTAATAAGGCAGTCATGCAATTATTCGGGGCAGCCTCTAAGTATGCTAGAGAAGTAAAATGTATATGACAAAACTCTCCCCATCAGCAGATCCTTGTCCTCAAGGATTGAACTTAGGGAAATGGTGAGCAATGTGTTTTGCATCCTCCCAAGTAGCATCTGTGGGTGAAGTATTAGTCCACTGAATTAGTAGTTGAGGCACAGAGAGACCATTACGCAAAATTGTGCTGGAAGCAAGAGCAGCTGCAGGAAGAAACTGGCCATATGTATCCAATGTAGGCAGTATAGGAGAAGGAGTGTGAGATGTACCAATTTGCTGCTTCAGTTGTGATACATGGAAGACAGGATGAATTCTTGCCTCTGCTGGTAGTTGTAGTTTGTAAGCAGTTGGACCAACCTTCTGAATGATTTCAAAAGGCCCATAGTATTTTGCAGCCAGCTTTAAGTTTCTTCTGAGAGCCACAGATGCTTGCCTGTATGGTTAGAGTTTCAAATAAACTTTGTCCCCTACAGAGAATACCCTATCAGTCCTCTTTTGGTCAGCATAAAACTTCATTCTCTCTTGAGATTTATGGAGAGCATCCTTGAGTAAGTCTAGCACTGCATATCTTTGCTTCAAATAAGACTCAACCTCAGCAACATAAGTTGTAGCAGTGGAAGGAAAAGCCAAATGTGGTGGAAGATACCCATATAATGCTTGAAATGGAGACGTCTTCAATCTGGTGTGGTAATTGGTGTTATACCACCATTCTGCAAGTGGGAGTCAAGAGTGCCATTTTTTTGGTTGGTGACCACACATGCATCTTAAATAACTCTCAAGACAAGAGTTTACTCTCTCAGTTTGACCATCAGTCTGTGGATGGTAAGCTGTACTGAGATGCAGTTGAGTGCCAAGGGCTTGAAAAAGGTCTTTCCAAAAGTTGCTTGTGAATATTTTGTCTCTGTCAGACACAATAAAAGATGGAAGACCATTGTAGATGGGAAAAAACGATTTGCTGGTTTATAAGGAATTGAAGAGACGACCGTATGGAGGAGACTCCTCGAACCAAGCGAAATGTTAAATCTGATACAGGTGCACTGCTGCAAAGGGGGCGCTTTAGATTCGAGAGATCAATCTGTAGTACTCCGGCCTAAATCAAGACAATGACCGTTCCAGAGTAAATTCGGTCACAAGAGAGGATGGGTTGATCTGTAGGAGGGAAGCTGGGAAATGTGTGGAATAAATTGTAATCAAAGATTGTGCGTGTGTGAATTCTGAATATGATAAGCTCTGAATAAATGAAATTGCTCAATTGAGAGTAGTTGCTCAATTGATGAGTTGATGATCTCGTGTTGTCGATGAGACGTGAGATTGATGATACTGTTGATGCTGATGATTCAATCATGATTCAGAGATTTATTTATATTGCTGGAATTTTAGACACCATGATCCCATGAAGTGTGACAGTTGATGAAATCAAGGAGTGGGGAAGTGGAAATCGTGTTTGAGACCAGTTGCTCAACATGTGGAGACTTGGTCGATTTTCCACCCACTACCTCGTGAATTCCTTCAACTGACTGCACGACTTGCTCACATTCCATCGTGTGTTTGAACACACGTGTCGTAGACCTCCAGACGAAAACCCTAAGTGATATCCCCCCAAGTGACACGATTGACGTCTCGTGGTTTGTTAGTCAATTGATGACTTCGTGGTTTGATGGGACGATGAGTCCATGTAGTTGCTGAGTGTCGAACATGATGTTCTGAAACTCATGAATTGAACATGTCATGAGACAGAGGTATAATTCTTACGATGAAGTGAACAAGTATTGCTCATTCGATGGATCGTTGAATATTGATTGTTGAACCAATATTCCTTGGTTTGAGCAAATATTTATCGTCTGAGCAAGTGTTGCTCATGTGATGAATTGTTGAATATTTGATCGTCGGAGCATGTGTTGCCCATCTGATGGATTATTGGCAGCGCACCAAAAATATTAATTAGAATATTGGTCGTTGAACCGAGCATAATTAATAAAATTAATGACTACAAGGCCGTCGTAAAATTATTAAGGTTGGAATCTGGAATGATGATCCTTGGATTCAGAACCCCTAATTTGATCAATTGATGATCAATTCATGGTTCGTCAGAAGTTTAACGATAGGATGAAGGAGGGAACGACTATATGGGACCGTGGATCAACCATGTAGTTTCCATATGCTCACGTGAGCAAATACGAAGAACTCCTGAAGAGTTGACTATTTGTTGGTGGAAGAATGATTAAATGTTGGCTTAATCATTTATTCAAAAATGCTCGTCTGAGCCTTAGGTGAGAAAACCTAATTAATTATGACGATGCGAGGGACCGACCATGGAGTCATGAAACCGGCCCTGAGTTGTCACGTGACCGCCTGACGATCACTTCATGAAAATCCAAAGTGTTTGAAAGAGTTTTGGACCTAATACGAGCAATTGTGCAAATTAGGTCAAAACTGTGAAAATTGATGGGACCGGCTTCCGTGAGCCAAAGAGCCAATCTTGGTCGGTCAAGATAGCATGCTCGTGTCCCCAATGCGTCCGCGTCTCAGTCCTGAGAATTTTTATATTTTCTGGGGTGCAATTGAGCATCCATTCGAGAAAATATGCCACAATTAGGGTTTCAACGAAACTGAGGAAAACACCATGAGATGATGAAAAATAATTATAAAATAAGGAATGAGGAGGCGGGGGACCGCCGTGGTCAAGGCATGGTCGGCCGGTCGTGACCACTGTCCCATGGTTCCTTTTCCTTAATTTTATAATATTTTGATGATTTTATGAAAAATTCATGAATTTTGAGAAATTTGATGAATTTAGGGAGTTTCCATGAATTGAAGGAGTTTTCATGAGTTCATGGAAGCAAAATATTAAAATAATAAAAACACGGGCGTGTGGGACCATGGAGGCATGGCCGGCCGGCTATGGACCGGTCCCACGAGTTTTTTATATTATTTTTAATATTTTTAGGTATTTTTGATGATTTGAGGGAATTTTTCCTAATTTGAGAGAAATACCATAAAATCAAGGAATTTGATGAATTCAAGGAAAAATAGGATAAATAATAATAAAATAATAAAGCAAAGGGCGTGTGGGACCGGCTAGGGCATGGCCGGCCAGCTAGTGGCCCGGTCCCACAAGTTTTCATAATTTTATTTTATTTTATTATTATATGATGATTTGTGCAAAAAATACCATGAAATCAAGGAGTTTTTTCATGAAATTAGAGAAATAATAATAATAATAATAATAATAAAATAATAAGGAACCGTGGGGTGTGGGGCCGGCTGGGACCAAGGCATGGCCGGTTGGCCAATGGTCACGCCCCACACTCCTTTCCTTAATTTTATATTATTTGTTATGGATTTATGGAAGTACCATGAAACCGAGGAGCTTCCTCGAGACGAAGGAGATTTGATCAGATGAGAGAATTTTCATCAAATCATGGAAAATAATAAAATGGACTAAAAATATAAAACTGGCGTGGATCTGACCACGGCACGGTCGTTAGGTCGTGTGTCCGTGTTCCCATCACCTTGGTCAATATTTTTAATTATTTATTATTTTCTTCCCTATTTTGCATAGGTTCATCGTTTCGTTGTATTTTGAAATACTCGTTCGTGCGGTGACTGTTAGTGTATCGTCGTTGAATACACTTTCACCATTTGAATCGGGGCTTACTTAGAGGTAGCTCAGACGCCCGGTTGTTGATTATTTATTACTAATTGTGGAATTCAGTGGAGAATAATTCACAAAACTGAGTAATAAGATGTTTATTATTAATTCATAGGATCAGCTGAGGATTCGACTACGAATTCAGAATAATAAAGTGAGCATTACCATTCCATGGGATCGTAGATTCGACCATATAATCGGAGTAATTAAGATTTATCTATTACCATTTATGCGACCAGTTGTGGATTCGATCATGAAATCGGAGTAATGAGATAATATAGTTATTGTTATTCTATGAGATCAAGCCGTGGATTCGATCATAGAATCAGAACAATTGTTTATTGCCATTCCGTGGGACCAGTCGGAGATTCAACTATGGAATAGGAGCAATTGTTATTGCCATTTCATGGGACCAGTCGTGGATTCGACCATGGAATAGGAGCAATAATAGATTATTCTGGGAATTCAATAGTGAATGTCACAGCAGAATTAATCTTAATAGGAATAATTAACTTTGTGGCTCTATACTAGCAGAGCAAGCTGTCTAGGAGCATTAATTATCCCGATATGAGCTTGTCGGTAAGTTATATCCTTTATATAGTCAGGGTAAACTCGTTGTTTGTTCCTGAAGACGTTATCGCTCTATACTAGCAGAGCAAGCTGTCTAGGAGCCGTCCATATCGTGATACTATATAGAAATAATCACTGTAAGTGTTCAGTATTCATGAGATATGCCGTTGTCCAGTCGTGAGACTACATATCTACATGTACTCCGAGAGAAAGTACTCTCCGTTGAGAATTCGATGAGAGACCCGTGTCTCAATACTCACGTCTGATTGCTGGATCAGACTTCGTATAATTATGAGTTTACGATTTTAACCCTTGTCGAAAATCCACCATCTACATTAAGTCCCCTGATTACTGAGGAAAGCTGAATTCCTCAGTCAGCATTAAATGGTGATTTTCAGGCCATAAATAATAATACCAGTAATTGAACTTAGTCGTAAGTTGAGACGTTACCGGATTTAGAGAGCATGAGCAAACCACGACTTTATGAAGGCTTCAATGTCATGATTGGAGCGTCGTTTGATGAGCATAAATTGGTGTTGAACCGCTGGTTTGGACGACGAGTCCTTGGTCGGTTAGGATTCGCGGGCCGGGTCCAATAAGGAAATCCTTATTTTATGAATAGACGCTCGTTCGTTCGTTAGTTTAAGGAACAAACAAAATAGACCTGAGTCTAATGATATAAAATTAGTCTATGAGCTTTCAAGAAAACCTGAATTTTATATTTTAAATATGTGAGATTTCACAAAGTGGAATAAACTCTCGTTTCAAAGGTGGATGCTCGTACGAGAGAAAAGTTTTTTTCTTTTTTTGATAGACGTGCGTCTGTTAGTAACAAAATTTTGTTTATGAGCCTTCATGAAATTTTTTTATCTTCGAGCTTTCGGAAATCTTTGAAAATATACTCTCGCTTCAAAGACAGATGCTCGTGCGAGGGAGAAAAAATACATAGATATATTTTTCAAATTTACGTGAGTTTCACGTTGAATATATATATTTTATAAAATCAATGTTTTGATTTTGAACAACTGTTTAAAGTAGACAATTATACATGGTGAAATAATGTCTATATGTGAGTTTTCACAATTGTAGAATGGACGTCTGTACAATTTTTGAAGATCAGTGAGTGTTCACATAGTAAAAATTTACGTGGGTTGTTCACGACTTTATGAAAATCAAGTCATGATTTTTGAGCAATTACTGAAAGTAAGAAATTGTACACGTGATGAAATAATGTATGTATGAGTTTTGCGATTTTATAGTGTATGCACACATGTAGAAAATCAGCGAATGTTCACAAGAAAGGCTATGTGAATTATTCATAGTTTCACACAAAGTCAGGTGTTGACTTTAAATAATGAATTTTGCTCGTCTTGGCAAGTTTGAAGAAGCGAGCAAGTTTTTCGAGGTTTTTACGTTATTATCACTAGGTTCTTGAAACCGTAAATAAGTAAGAGTTGAGGATTACCATTTTTGTTGCGTGTTTGTTATTGGTATATCCATGACTCCATGCCTTGCGCCTCAGATAGTGGTGACTTCTGGTTACAGCCACTCTTCGGGATCTTCCGTGGAGCGCTCCAAAAATATCAAGTCAAATATGAAGACTTATGCGGATGCTCATACTGAGGAAAATCAACCTTTCAGAGACACTGGAATCTGACATATTATATGTCTCTCGATCATCCGAGAGTCGTCCCTCAATAGAAGAAGCACCGCCGACTTCAGCAAGTGAGACTATCGGCTGAAGATGAAGTTCGGCTTTGTGTTGTGGTGTAGCTCCTGATTGGATGCATGAAGAATTTCGTCATCAGAAAATTCAGAAGTTAGGTCTTCGTTGAAATTGTTGTAGAATCTTCGTCCGATGTCGGATGTTCGCGGTCGACCCATGTATCCTCATGCCCAGGAAATTTCCAAACTTTCTTAAAGAAGCCTTTTGAGTTCCGAGCATGTTTAGGATGTGAAATCGACAAAACAGTAAACTTCCAGGAGACCTTCAGAAAATTTTCAGCTGGCATGTGGTCCAATGTTTTGGCCACAACTCTTTGCTCGTTTCTCCAATTGTTTTGAATTTTGGATATGTTGTAGAGGACCTTCATACGAAGACAATGGTATATGACCCATCCCTCGATTATTCACCAATTGCTCTCAGTTCGTCGGTTTGTACATGACAGTGTAAAATCATCTCAGCCGATCTTGCTGTAAAACACTCATGTTGTGTTCTTAGACCATTCGCTTGTGTCTTGAACGGTTGGTTAAGGATTTTAATGTCGTTGGTTCGTTTGAGATCAGGAACCCTTGATTGATACATGATCATGGTGCTTGCAGCGCCATCTTGCTTCCGTCAGTCGTAGAAACATCACTTCTGAAACCCTGGTCATGGGACCATAGCTGAGGTTGCTCTTGAGAGGGGATGATGTAATGACCACGGTTTCATGTCCCGATGGTAGCATTACTTTTATGATGAATGATTAGCACATGAGAGTCTGGTGCCACGAGTCTTGGATTGTGAAACTGGTCGTCATGATCAGTGGATCGTCAGTCCCCAGTATTTTGGTTAGATCTCTCCTCTTCGTTTTCTCTTCTTATGACAAGACTTGGATAGAGGACCCAGGTAGAAAAATTGATGTAAAGACCTAGATGGTCGAAGTTGGAGGTACCTTGATGAAGTACTTAGTGGAAAGACCTGGGAAGTCATGAATACCGTCTAAGAATTGCTGCTTGCATATTGTACGCTCTGGAAGATGTAGGAACCTCATACGACGTCGGAATTTGATTCTTGACCCCAAATTTTGAAACTAAGAGACTGAGTTGTCCCATGAGACAAGAATCACTCATTTTGGAGTTGTAGAGGTCATCCAACGAAGCGTGCACATTTGTAATTTTTAATCCCCGTATAAATTGTTCAGATTTCGTAGACCTGACGGTAAAGGCCATATCTTTCAGCTCGTACGTCCGATTGATGCGCCATTTTGGTAGGTTGTATAAGAGACATAGACGAACATCTTTTGTTGAGGAAGTATCGTCTCATTCCTCACTCGTTGGTACGTTTTTGTAAACCGATTTGCTGAAGTATGTTGCATCTCATTTGTAGAGGTGATGAGAACATCTTGTAGAAGACTTTGGCGTTGTCCCCGCCCATCGTGCAATCTTCAGAAAGACTTTAATGTGAGCATATTTCATGTCTACACGCCTTGATATGAATAATTAGTGATTAGAGAAGTGTGTTTCCTCGAGCAATACTTCAGAGAATGGTTAGTTGATGGAGCCTTGTCATGAGGATGTTGCTCCTGAGACCGTTGTTGGTGCTGAGACCATAAATTATTATGCTCCAGATATCCTTGTCGATGCTAAGATCATGGATGGTTTTCCTCTAGAGATTATTGTTGATGTTGATACCATGGTTGAAGTTGCTCTAAAGACCGAAAAGGCTAGAACTATGATTATAGATATAATTTTTGTTCCTTCATCCAGTGAGCCTTTTACGTTCACGAACTAGTTAGTGAGTTGAGAATCCGGTATATAGGGAGTTCAACCTGAGTGCTCTTGAAAGCATGACTGTATCGTGAAGCGTATTTGTAAGTGAATCCACGTTGTTGTGGAAGATAGCAACAGAAATCTCCGTTATAAATCGGTGAAGGGAACAAGTTCCTCAGTCATGTAGGGTTTTGTGCTGTAGAGAAGTCCCGTCGATGAAGTTTCACGGAATCACCTCAGTTTGCCCAGTGTATGTTGAAGGAGTTGGCAACATTCATGTGTGAATGATGTTGCATCTGCTTCAGAAGTCTTATAATGAGATAATGAAGACTTATCGAATGTAGTGACATGCTGGTGTTGAATCAGTGTCGAGATATCTGTGTTGAAGCCAGAGGCGCCATTATCGAAGGTGTACTCTTTGATTGGGAGTACAATTTTGAAGGCTTCTTAGATGATTGAGCGTTGAAGCGTCATACCCCTTGAGCATGTCTTAGGTTTGATCGTCTGGGCCCCGACTTTCTTCTGTTGATTCAGCATTCCTTTCGTTGCAGCAGTGGGATTCAACACTTGTGCAGAAGTCAGAGCTTTCTAATTTTGTGGCACACATGGACGCTCCTGCAAGGCTATATAGAAACTCCCAAAGTGTTCTTTTCCATGGACATCATCTCAACAGTGAACGTCTCAGTGATCGATTCAGAGAAATGTCAGATTCAACCACTTGGTAAAATACTAATGCGGTGAAGTTATCATTCATAACGTCTTGCAGAGTTGCTAGCAGAATTAAGTCCCCATGCTACATAGCACGTGAGGAAATAAATGACGTAGACACGGGAGGAATGAGACTTTCCTGAGTGTGGAACCTCTTGATGAATGTCTATGCATATTTTGCAGGTTCTTGCTTCAATCTCGTCAAAGTTCGAAATTCCTCCAAGTGCTCTGATGATGGAATGTCCGTCAAATCTTCTGGATCAGAACTTTATTTGTTGGAGAGATATGTAACCAAAGGCGCTTTGTAAGTACCCATATTTTCAGCGTGGATCCACGCTCTTCTGAAGGACGTGTCATATCCTGGATCTTCCTGATTATGTGAAACTTGCTTTCTGTCCAGGTTGAACTTATGTTCACTTTGAGAATGATGTAGCCATAAGTATTTCCGAGCGCTCCTTCAAGGTCTCTGATTGAGATGGAGCATGAGTATCTTCTTGTCGAGTGATGCATGTGGATCCGATGGTTTTCAGTGGAATGTTGTTGATTGTGGTGTCAACATCGATCAACGTTCTTCCCAATTTGTTTCTTCTGAGATTGACTGTGGTAAGCAGTCCCCAGTCGTACACCTCTTGGTCCATGGATGGAGGCTCAAGAAGTATTTTCGGAATGGACTTCTTGACATGATGTGTTCAGTGCTGTGAACATGTCTCTCCTTCGTGCCTTCGACAGATAGAGCAATTCATGTTCGACCAAGATTGAACTGCCTCTTTGACAGGTTGTTCAGAGAGAGTGTAAAGCTTCTGATTGGGAGAGGACTCTTGTATACTCCTTCAGTCCCTCGTTGAAGCTATTGTGGATCAACCTTCTCTTTGAAAATTTGCTTCAAAATATTACAGTTACTTGTTGGATGATATGATGAATCTATGAAGGTGACAGTACCTAGGTTTCTTTATTTTTCTTCAGTTGGATCTCTATGATGAGCAGCGATTTGATTGCACCATCTTGAACCCAGACTTCTAGTAACTCGATCACTGCTTCATGATAAGTTTGAGTATGTCCGATCATCTCCCCGTTCGTTAATGCCGGATCGAGGTTTGTGTAAGATTGGTTATCCTTTCTTGATGCTTTTGTAGGATGAGGTGTTGGATGTAGCATGTTTGAGCAGGAGATTTCCTTTTTCTTGAGCAATAACGTTCATGGAAGGTTGGACATTGTATTGTTTGTTGATCAGGCATCGGCTGCTCCGAGGTTCCTCGACCTTGTAGACTTTGCTCAGCGAAACAGGTGTAGTAGTCGCTGATCGTTTGGCTGCTTCATGAAGTTCTGAGAGATTCTGGTGTCGCAGAGAAAGTCTATGTAGATTGGGATCATTTCGTTTTGTTCATGCTCTCCAAGTGCCTCTAGGGATCGAGAGACGTGTTCTCGAGCGCTCCATGTTCCGTTATATAGTGCGAACGTTGGGGAAGTGTAGCCCTTATGGAAAGAAATTATTTGCGTAGCAACAGGGTATGAAGGTTGATAACGATGAACAGATGATGCTTTGTCTTTTTCTCGATCCTCCATTAAGCGTTCCAGGTCCTCACGAGCGATGAAGCCTGCAAGTTCCTTTGCTGGAGAGTCATCTGTAGCTTTGCGGAATTCTTAATCTTGTACAACATGGATTGGAGAGATTTCAGGATCAGCAGTTGAAGATGTTTCTTTAGCTTCTCCTTTTTCGCACTGAGGCTGAGTTCGTTTAGACGCAAACTTGTCTATGAGAGTTTTGAGATAAGCATAAAACTCTTTCTGTGTTGCAGCCACGTCAGTCTGAACCTTCATGAGATCATGCTGATTTCCTCTGGTTTCTTCAGGAAACCAACCGAAGAGTGGATTGTTGATGGCGCCAGTGTCATCACTTGCAGGGGCGATCTCTGGAGCACCAGTGCTTGGAAGAGTGATAGTAACATGTGACGTGATATTGCTGGCGGGATGAGTGGTGTTAGCGCTACCACTAGATCCTGCAACGTTAATAGGAGTAGTACTTGCTGGGAGTACCACTAGGACTTGCAATCTTAGAGTTGGGTGTTGAACCCAGATTGGTAACTGAACCATACCTAAGACCAACCATCCTGCCGAATTGAGATGGCAACCGAGAGAATGATCTCCCACAGTAGTCGCCAATCTGTAGATGGGGAAAAACGATTTGCTGGTTTTTAAGGAATTGAAGAGACGACCGTACGGAGGAGACTCCTCGAACCGAGAGAAATGTTAAACCTCACACAGATGCACCGCTGCAAAGGGGGCGCTTTAGATTTGAGAGATCAATCTGTAGTACTCCGTCCTAAATCAAGACAATGACCGTTCCAGAGTAAATTCGGTCACAAGAGAGGATGGGTTGATCTGTAGGAGGGAAGCTGAGAAATGTGTGGAATCAATGGTAATCAAAGATTGTGGGTGTGTGAATTCTGAATATGATAAGCTCTGAATGATTGAAATTGGTCAATTGAGAGTAGTTGCTCAATTTATGAGTTGATGATCTCGTGTTGTCGATGAGACGTGAGATTGATGATACTGTTGATGTTGATGATTCAATCATGATTCAGAGACTTATTTATATTGCTGGAATTTTAGACACCATGATCCCGTGAAGTGTGACAGTTGATGGAATCAAGGAGTGGGGAAGTGGAAATCGTGTTTGAAACCAGTTTCTCAACATGTGGAGACATGGTCGATTTTCCACCCACTACCTCGTGAATTCCTTCAACTGACTGCACGACTTTCTCACATTCCATCGTGTGTTTGAACACACGTGCCGTAGACCGCCATACCAAAACCCTAAGTGATATCCCCCCAAGTGACACGATTGACGTCTCGTGGTTTGTTAGTCAATTGATGATTTCGTGGTTTGATGGGACGATGAGTCCATGTAGTTGCTGAGTGTCGAACATGATTTTCTGAAACTCATGAATTGAACATGTCATGAGACAGAGGTATAATTCTTACGATGAAGTGAGCAAGTATTGCTCATTCGATGGATCGTTGAATATTGATTGTTGAACCAATATTCCTTGGTTTGAGCAAATATTTATCATCTGAGCAAGTGTTTCTCATGTGATGAATTGTTGAATATTTGATCGTCTGAGCATGTGTTGCCCATCTGATGGATTATTGGCAGCGCACCAAAAATATTAATTAGAATATTGGTCGTTGAACCGAGCATAATTAATAAAATTAATGACTACAAGGCCGTCGTAAAATTATTAAGGTTGGAATCTGGAATGATGATCCTTGGATTCAGAAACCCTAATTTGATCAATTGATGATCAATTTATGGTTCGTCAGAAGTTTAACGATAGGATGAAGGAGGGAACGACTATATGGGACCGTGGATCAACCATGTAGTTTCCATATGCTCACGTGAGCAAATACGAAGAACTCCTGAAGAGTTGACGATTTGTTGGTGGAAGAACGATTAAACGTTGTCTTAATCATTTATTCAAAAATGCTCGTCTGAGCCTTAGGTGAGAAAACCTAATTAATTATGACAAGGCGAGGGATCGACCATGGAGTCATGAAACTGGCCCTGGGTTGTCACGTGACCGCCTGACGATCACTTCATGAAAATCCAAAGTGTTTGGAAGAGTTTTGGACCTAATACGAGCAATTGTGCAAATTAGGTCAAAACTGTGAAAATTGATGGGATCGGCTTCCGTGAGCCAAATAGCCAATCTTGGTCGGTCAATATAGCGTGCTCGTGTCCCCAAGGCGTCTGTGTCTCATTCCTGAGAATTTTGATAATTTCTGGCGTGCAATTGAGTATCCATTCGAGAAAATATGTCAAAATTAGGGTTTCGACGAAACTGAGGAAAACACCTTGAGATGATGAAAAATAATTATAAAATAAGGAATGAGGAGGCGTGGAACCGCCGTGGTCAAGGAATGGTTGTCCGGTCGTGACCACGGTCCCGTGGTTCCTTTTCCTTAATTTTATAATATTTTGATGATTTTATGAAAAATTCATGAATTTTGAGAAATTTGATGAATTTAGGGAGTTTCCATGAATTGAAGGAGTTTTCATGAGTTCATGGAAGCAAAATATTAAAATAATAAAAACACGGGCGTGTGGGACCATGGAGGCATGGTCGGCCGGCTATGGACCGGTACCACGAGTTTTTCATAATTTTTTAATATTTTTATGTATTTTTGATGATTTGAGGGAATTTTTCCTAATTTGAGAGAAATACCATAAAATCAAGGAATTTGATGAATTCAAGGAAAAATAGGATAAATAATAATAAAATAATAAAACAAAGGGCGTGTGGGACCGTCTAGGACATGGCCGGCCGGCTAGTG
This sequence comes from Papaver somniferum, assembly GCF_003573695.1. NCBI lineage: Eukaryota > Viridiplantae > Streptophyta > Magnoliopsida > Ranunculales > Papaveraceae > Papaver > Papaver somniferum. The sequence goes on along the minus strand of NC_039364.1, from coordinate 60,469,004 downwards.
GCCCGGTCCCAAGTTTTCATAATTTTATTTTATTATTATATGATGATTTGTGCAAAAAATACCATGAAATCAAGGAGTTTTTTCATGAAACTAGAGAAATAATAATAATAATAAAATAATAATGAACCGTGGGGTGTGGGGCCGGCTGGGACCAAGGCATGGCCGGCTGGCCAATGGTCACGCCCCACACTCCTTTCCTTAATTTTATATTATTTGTTATGGATTTATGGAAGTACCATGAAACCGAGGAGCTTCCTCGAGACGAAGGAGATTTGATCAGATGAGAGAATTTTCATAAAATCATGGAAAATAATAAAAATGTATTAAAAATATAAAACTGGCGTGGATATGACCACGGCACGGTCGGTAGGTTGTGTGTCCGTGTTCCCAGCACCTTGGTCAATATTTTTTATTATTTATTATTTTCTTCCCTATTTTGCATAGGTTCATCGTTTCGTTGTATTTTTGAAATACTCGTTCGTGCGGTGACTGTTAGTGTATCGTCGTTGAATATACTTGTTTATTGCCACTTGTTCATTTATGAGACCAGTTGTGGATTCGATCATGAAACCGGAGTAATGATATAGTATAGTTATTGCTATTCTATGAGATCAAGCCGTGGATTCGATCATAGAATCAGAACAATTGTTTATTGCCATTCTGTGGGACCAGTCGCAGATTCGACCATGGAATATGAGCAATTGTTATTGCCATTCCATGGGACAAGTCGTGGATTCGACCATGGAATAGGAGCAATAATAGATTATTCTGGGAATTCAGTAGTGAATGTCACGGCAGAATTAATCTTAATTAGGAATAATTAACTTTGTGGCTCTATACTAGCAGAGCAAGCTGTTGGAATTTTGATAGTGGTAAGTAGAGTTGTCGTTCACTCGGACTTGTTGAAATTGATTCTAGGCTTAAATATAAAAATACTAAAAATAAGAAATTATATACAAAATATGTCACGGGATGAAGAATTCACCAGGACTCAGGATTTCACTGCTTTCATATTCAAGTGGTTCAAAAATTAATCCTAGACATTTATCGGTCAAACAAAAGAAATATCAAATCTAATATTTTGCCAAGGATATATTTCGTAAAACATCAATTGTAAATTACAAGCATAGTGTATCTAAAGCACCTAAGACTAAGCATACACTATCTAACAAGATGACAAATGATTAACAGAAATCATAAACCATTTAAAATCGGTACAAAAAGTAAATAAAAGAATTAATCAAATTACCACATTGATGAAATCCAATGTTGGGTTTAGCTCATTAGGTTGGAAACACGCTCGAAATATAATTTCATTGCTCAAAGTGTTTACAAATAATGAAAATAGGAGAAAATTATTAACACAATGATTTTATTTTCTCTCCCCCTCAAATGTGCTCTCTAGCTCTCTATTTATACACACAAATACACATTACTCAAATATATTCTTCCATAACTCCAAAATCTTCTTCTTTTTAATTAAAAATATCTTCAGGAATTTTTCCTTCTCTTTATTCTCCATATTTCTTTACTAAACTCATATCTTTTTTAATTCGCAGAATAAAATCCAAGATAAAATATTCCAAGGATATCTCTCTTGTTTAATACAAGATTGTAGTTGCAGGAAATCCTACACTACACCCCTCATATGATTTCAATGATGATCAACTCATTTTTAGGTTTACACTCTTAATTTTATTGATTAATTTTTGAATGTTCTTACAAGAAAGATAAAGAAATCAAGAATGAATTCTGCTATGAACTTTCTCTCTCCTATTTACTTGTTTCTTACTCAAAAAAGATCCCCCTCCTTTACAACTCGAATGACTATTTATAAGGAAATACATAGTGGATGCCTGCTAATCTGTCCTTTATTTTCGGATATGGTTTGCGACATTCTCGCAACCTTACAAATGTTAATTTCGCAAGCTCTCTAATCTTCGCAAGACTATCACATCTTTCTCATGATCCTTGCTGACGTCATTTCTGAAATTGTTCTGCGACGCTATTGTGCAATACCATTGATAATTTCGCTGAGACATAATTGTTGCGAGATTCTGATCCTACATCTTTCCTCTTCTCATATCTTCTCTGCAAAGTAGAGAACGATGTGATAAATGCCGCAACTGCTTATCTTTTCATATTCCACATTTATCACACGTACTCTCTCTTCCATTTATTTCTTGACACGTCTTCTGTAACCGCTACCTTTCAACCGCTCACGCCTCTTCGTCTTAATGGTGTTTATTTCTTCGAGAAGTAAATTTTCTTTATATACTCTTCTCCCCCCCCCC